>NC_056527.1:141673934-141748230 GCF_019175285.1 Sceloporus undulatus
CTTGGAAAATAGAGGTTGTAAATTATTTCCCCCATGCATGCACTCTCTCTCTCTCTCACATGCACCATTCCAAAGTTGACCCTTTCTCCAGTTACAGGTTGCTTTTTATTTTTATGGCCAACTGATTTTTACCTCTCCAGATCTGAGAGCCAGAATTTCTGTTTATCTGCTTTAACATTCTCTCCCAAGACCAGCTGGAAGAAGGAAAACCTTTTATAACATAAAGGGGGAAGATCTAGCCTATTAATTTTAATGGCAGATGGGTCTGTACAGCCCTTAGGCAGAGTTTGGTGTGGATGAAAACACGTTGTTTTAATGCTGTCACTGCTAGTCAGAATGCTCTTCTTGGCTCCAGAAGGAAATCCATCCATGTTCACCTCATCACCTTTTCTTTCCCCGTCGCTTTGTAAAACTTTCTTCCCATTTTTAGTGACACTGGACCCAGAGTCTATAAATGGAGAGCCATCTAAACCCCAAGCTGCATACTTATCGATGAGGTGGTCTTTGAGCATTGTGGCACGCGCAGGGAAGATGGCAATGTACATGCTCATGTTAGACAAAGGAGATTACTGTATACACATCATGGTTTGACTATGTGTGCTTTTCTAAGAGGTCAGTGAGAGTTGAAGTCTTGCTCAGGAACTCAAGTCGCCAGGTGGAGTTCTCCTTCTGGAATGGCGCTGGAGCAATCTTCAGCATGCAGCCCTGTGGCGTCAACATGGCCTCTCTGATCTCGGCCTATTCCCCCATCGGCAAATGCCATGAGCTTTGGCTGGGTGGTTTTTGATGTTGCAAATGCATCCCGAGAGGCAGAACCTGTTGGAAAAATGGGACCTTGGAATGGAAGGAAGTGCTATAAATGGGGGTGTTTGTGCATCAAAGTCAGCGCTGGGGGAATGGAATGAGATCGGGGGCCTTCTTCCTGCCAGATTTTCATTAGAAGAATATGGAACGTATTAACATCCATCTGTGCTTTGAAATGATGAATGGAGGAAGAGCCCAAATGTCCCAAATGTGGGGATGAATCATATTCATCCAGTTTGAATTTACTGCAGTGAGATTTTCTAATTCATGAAAGTGTTAGAGCACAGGTCTATCATAGCTAATAAAACCCAGTCATTGTTTCAAATGCTTCAAGTCAGAATATGTTCTTAAAGAACATTATAATCATACTTAAAAAAAATACCATTAAGACCAGAACTTTTCCTGTTAAATATAACAAATATAATACCAGATAATTTAATACAGGATGAAGTGAGTGTACTGCTATATATGTTCACTGCCGCCCGAATGATATATGCAAAACACTGGAAATCAGACTCAATACCATCTGTAGAAGAATGGATTCTAAAACTGAATGATTTAGCAATATTGTATACTGTATCAATGAATGGAAGTAACAGAACAACCCAATAACATGAAGGCAAATGGAAAGAAGTAGCAAAACTGTGGGAAATTAAATGATTATAAATATGGAAAGTTGGATGTAGTTTAAAATACCTGTAACAGGAATTGAAGGATGCAAACAGTATGTGAATTAATATGAATGGAATGAAGCAAACGATATGTAAACTAATAAAAATGAATTTTTAAAAAAGAATATGTTCTTAAAAACTAGAACTTTGATCATAAATGAATATTTCAATGTCCTATTTTAAAGCTGTTTTGCATACTGGCAGTTCTTATGCCATTGAAGTGCTGTGGACCTCAATGGACCATATCCACTGAGTGCTACATATCATTAACATGCTATTGTCGGCTTTACCTTTTGCTTTTGTCTTGGGAATGACTAAAAATGGTCAAAAGGGATCCCCAAAGCCCAAAGTACCTGTTGTGAAACAATGAGTAAAGCTGCCAAAGTACTAAAGATAGTACCAAACAATGAGCAAACATTAGGCACTATGGCAATATTCAAATGTAGATGTTCTTGCATATTCTCCAACACTCCACAGATGAAAACTGGGACAGATGTGGCTAAGCATCATGAGACTGTGGTCAAGACAGTAAAAGTTATTAATGGAGAACAACACATAAATTGGAGAGGCTGCAGCAGTTTGCTTTTGCCTGAGGCTACAGGGAAGGACAAGATCCCACCACCCCTCTCCTCTCCCCAAGGCTGAATTAGTTGAAGGCTATAAAAGTGTCTGGGACAGGTCTTAACTTTGAGCAAGAGCCAGAACTGACCTCCCTGGTATGTACTCATCTGTCAGCTAAGGGATCTACTTTGGCTTCAGCCTTTTCTTCCATTTTTAAATTTCATTTACGACACTTTTATGCCACCCATCAATCACGCTCGCTGGGACACTTGTAGTTGCAAAATGTATGCTACAGTTGAACTCAAAAGCAACCACGTAACATCGAAATAGTTTTAAATTGTATTGATACAACCAAAATAAAATGTACAAAAAGTCCAGTATGATTTCAGCAGAAGACAACAATATATATAAAACCAGCCTGATAACCACCAACGAAGGGAAGGTAGTGCCAAACATCTAAAATAAACTTAAAATGTGTGAAGCAAAGGTTTAGTGGGAAAGTAAACTGCAAAAATGGAAAAGGTGTTCACTTGAGATCAAAAAGATCACAACACATCACTATATGACAACACAACAATATATGAAGAAGGCATTCCATAACTGTGGTGCTAAAAGGTCCTGCCCTTAGTGACCAGACTTTAAGAACCAGGTAGCTTTCAGTGAGTCCTAATGGTTAGGCTAGGTCCATAGCTGAGTGATAGATTCAGTCTCTGGCCTTATATTTGTATATACATACAAGAGGAATATGTATATTCATAGAGGAGGAGTTTATTCTTCTGGATTCCTGTTTCCAAGTGATTGACCAGTTCTGGATTTATGCACAAGCTACAGAAGCTGCAGTTTAAAGCCTTAGATTATGGAAAATTGGGACAGCTGGAAGTTATGGCCTTAATGTATCTAAATCCATCCCTGCCATTGGCCCATGATGTTACACTGAGTGCTAGTGACTTGCCAGGGTTTTAGACAGGACCTGAAAAGGCCAGAGACTGAATCTATCACTCAGCTATGCGCCTAGCCTAACCATTAGGATTCATTGAACGCTACCTTATTCCAAGGCAGACCACTGGCTAATTTTGCTCTGTCTTGCTTACACTAACTGGCACTATTTCTTCAGAGTTTCAGGTAGATTTCCTAGCCATACTTGAACCTAGGAGCTCCTACATGCAAGATAATGTGTTCTTCCACTGTCCTATGGCCTTTGCAGCCTATGAATATTAGAATCATAAAATCGTAGAGCTGGAAGAGTCCACAAGGGCCATCCAGTCCAACCACATTCTGCCATGCAGGAATTCACAATCAAAGCACCTCCCAGCCTCTGCTCTGAGGGAGTGAGTTCTGTCAGGAAGTTCCTCCTAATGTTGAGCTGGAATCTCTTTTCTTGTAGCTTGCATCCATTGTTCCAGGTCTTATTCTCTGGAGCAGCAGAAAACAAGCTTGCTCCATCCTTCAAATATTTTAAAAAGAAATTTTTACTTTTCTATATGTACTTTCTCCCTATGTGCCTTTGCATGAAAGCAAAAGTATGTGAAATAATAATGGATAATCATGATTGACATGTAAAGGAAACAACCTATTTCTTAGCTCACTGTTTGTTATCAGGTGATATCGATACTCGATACAGTACCAATGATGCAGCTCCATTAGCTTCTGAAATCTGGAAATAACCTTTTCAGGAACTATTTGCTTGGTTTCCCATCACATTCTAGGTTTGTGCCATGGATGTATCACAGGTGAAATGAGCACAGGTGAAATGTACTGGAGAGCTCTGGGTGAAACCACAGGTGCAGTTGTATTGCACTGTTGCCAAGACAATAGCTGCACTGTTTGGGATCTGGGATGGGGCAAGGCTTTCTGGAATCTGGACAATTCGCGGATTTCTGTGTCGTGTTGCATTCCTAGTCATAGTCTCGAAGAACTTCAGCCTGGACCCTTTGGAAGATCAATAGAGGGTGGTGGCGAGAACAGGACAGCAGGTGACCGTCAGAGTTGCAGCCAGACAGGGCTCATCTTTCAGCAGCTGTAAGCCATTTATTAGTTGGGTTTTAATGTTTCCGCAAAGGCCCCATTGGGTGGGCAGAGACAGCAGAGAGAGACAAATGTGGAAAAAAATTGTGTTAATTACCAGTCCATTTATATGATGCAGATCTGACCCCGTCTGTCATCTCTTCTCTCTGACTAGCTTCTTGTCAGATCTTACATTTTCATAAGGGGATCCCAGCGGGGCCTTTGTTGCCTGCCATCCCCATGGAGACAGCAGCTGCAGCTGACTTTTTGTGTTAGAACAAACCGCCAGCACTTCAGAAACCATTTTGGAAGCATTTGTCCCAACAGCCTCAGATAATCTCTCTTTCATTTGTAATTATCGTATCCCACAAGCACTCCGGTGCTGCTGCAATGGCATTCCTTGCCCCCCTCTCCCACAGTTTAACCACTGGTCTGACAGCCGTCTTGACACTTTGGAATATACAGTAAACCAAATAGAAATGAGAAGGGGGGGGGGGAAATAAAGGATGGATGTAGGAACACAATGTACAATCTTGGGAGGAGTAGGGCAGGTTTCAAGCCGGCCTTAGTCCCAGTAGGCCATCTTGTTGTGGTCTGGTGCCATTGAAGTAGGGTGAGCAGTTGGGGGTGAGAGCCTTTGAGGCCGGCCGCAATAGCTCTGCCAAGAATAATTGAACAAATAGTTTATTGGGAGAATCAACAGCTGTAGAGAACAGGCGATTTCCAAAGGATTAGGAAGGAGCTGTGAAAGGGACTCCCACGGGAAGTTTAAAGCCCTCCTCTTGAATCCAGCCAGACTAGAACACATGTTGAAGGCTTTGGTTTTCTTTTTAAGGAGCTCCTTCCCAACATGATCACTTTTCAATTGATTCTGTACAGCGGGGTGGGGTCTCCAGGCAACCCCAGGGCAATTTTTGTATCCCTTGAACCCTCCACATGCCCTGAACTCGATGCCCTTCAACATTTCACAGAGGAAACAATGACAGATGTAGCCAAGAAACATCAGAGAGTAGTCAAGATGGTCATAGGGTCCGTATAGACAGGTCAAAATAAAGCTGCTTCGGCTCACTTTGGAGGTAAGCTGTTTAAATGACATACACATCTTAAGAGGCCAGAAGCTTCGCCAAAGCTGTGCTCCAGTTCTTAGGACTGGATTGTGACTTTGGCATGGCTTCTGGCCTCTTAGGACACATGCATTATTTAAACAGCATACCTCTAAAGTGACCCGAAGTAGCTTTATTTTGGCCGGTTTGTACAGGCTCAAAGTTATCAATGCAGGAGAACACAAAAACTAGGAATGGCATCAGCAGTTTGTTTTTGCCTAAACTTATTGAAAAGGACAAGATTCTGCCCCATCCTCTTTCCTTTATTGGGCTAATTGAATGCAAAGTCCCTTTCACTTTGAACTCAGTTTGTACCAGTTGAAGTAAGTTGAGCACAAAAAGGAAAAGTGAGAGGAGGAGAGAGAAATTTTAAAAGCAGCTAAAAAAGTAGAATGACAGGGGATTAACTGGGCCTGTCCCTGATAATACAGCAAAATGAATGTATGGGACTTCCCTTTTCCTGACCAAAAATGAGTGGCAATTCATAGGCTAAATGAGGGATGCAATTTTTCACTAATTTCATTGCAACAACAGTTTTAGAAATTTTCTTCCTGCTGCAAGAAAGTCTTCCAAAATGGCACAGACTGTTCAAAATTTGGGATTTATTCTGCCCCATATCAGCATGTGATGTTTTTGTGCCTAAACAGTTTGGCGCAGAAATATTATTTTTAGCACAGTGCTATACAGGAAGGATCTTATTTTGTCTGCTAAAAAAGGTACGAGAAGATTTTGCACAGAATGCCCTGAAATGTGAAATTTCATATCAGTCCTGGATTCTTGTGACCATGCTTCCCCCATACTTTCCAAAATCATGGAAAGTTTGTCCATTTTCCCAACACTTCCAAATATTCTTTACACCCCTATTCTAAATAGGTTGGAATGTTTAACGTCACTGTGCTATTTAACCTAACAAATTACTATTTAACATTACAAATGACTTCCAACTGCTTTTGGATTTGGAGTTTGGGGGCATTTTTGGTAATCCATGTGGTCCCTTGGAGGACCCTCAGGCAGAAATCTGCCCTGCCAGATCTGCTATGGTTGCTCATTCATGCCGGTTGAACTGGTATTAGGGTTGCTCACTATTTCTTCCAGATCCTGCCACTATTTATCTTTCTAACAACAACTGAACAGGCAAAAATATATTAAGCAAAGCTCTTAGCTTCAAGATATATGGCTGGGGAAACACCACTAATTTTTAGGGTGGCTACTTACACACCTCTAAAAATATATGAAATGGACCACCAGAAAAGATAAGAGAGACAAGAAACAGACCACCAGAAAAGGGGATAATGGTTTCCGCACACAACATCCCACCACATTTGTGTTGATTTATATGTACAGCATATTATTTGTATAGGACTCCAAGCCTCTGTTCATCTGCCTAAGGTGGGTTCGAGAGGTTGGACTGGGAGAAGAACATATAGCCATGGCACCATGACTTTGTGGCTGATGCAGGATCTTAGCCAGTAAATCTCAAGGTAGTGAGGAAGACTGAGCCTAAGTCATCAAAGTCTGGAAACTTCAATTAGTTCAAAACATGGCAGCCAGATTGATTACTGGACATCTAGGAATGATATTACACCAATATTAAAATCACTCCATTGGCTGCTAATAAGTTTCCAAGCAAGGTACAAAATGTTGGCTATGACCTTAAAATCCTACGTAGTTTGGACTTGTGAACTTTAAATGATGAATTTTAAAAGTAGATTATTTAAATATGTACACATCTTATCTGCCCTTTTAAACTGATGTGTGTTTTAACTGATGTCTTTTAACTCATATTGTTTGTCTGTCAATTGTTGTTGTTCCCCATCTCAATCCATGGGAGGAGAAGCAGTAAATAATAATAATAATAATAATAATAATAATAATAATAATAATAATATAACTTAGCAACAATCAAGGTTTGATATTTGGAATTTATACATTTTATTTGAATATTTTCAAGCTGTGGATACTTGAATCCATGGATAAAAAATCCGTGGATAAGGAAGGCTGACTATAATCATAATAATTACATTAACCTTCCATTTTGAAGCCAAGCCCTCCCTTCAGTCCTCTGCCTTGGTCCAGGCCTCGGAGGTTGAGAGGAACTGTGGACCTCTTACCCTCTCCCTCCACCACCCCTTCTCCTTCTGTGTCATGTCTTTTAGATTGTAAGCCTGAGGGCAGGGAACCGTCTAACTAAAAAGATTGCATGTACAGCGCTGTGTAAATTTACAGCGCTTCATAAATAAAGGTTAATAATAATAATAATAATAATAATAATAATAATAATAATAATAATAATAATAATAATACATTATTTTAACCTTTGGGTCCAAACGTTATGTCTTCTTCTTGGTTAAATAAAGAAAATAATTTGTGAGTATTAAAAATGGAAACCCTTTGATTTCAGAGCTTTGGTTGCTCACTTTAAAAACACTGTTCAGTCACTCTGCTTATCAAAGAGGGCTTCAAACAAATCTTGCATTACCTACTGCTAAATCGATGTCATTACTGAAGAATTTCCTCTTGCCTTCGGCTCTCTGCATGGCATAGTTGAAGACATTTACATATTTGTGAAGTTGAGATGGCTTGGATGTGTGTGTATGTCTGTCTGTATTTCACCTTAAATTGCTTAGTTTTTAGTGACCAATAAAAATTAAAATAGAGTGAAATGATATTATATCATAACTCCAACGTTCATTTGGATGAATACAATCGTGTTGAAATACAGTCATCTTGATAATGGGGTAAATGTGTGGCACATGTTCTCCAGATGTGTCCATAAAACAGTTTGATGCCACTAATTGCCATGGCTTTATCCTTTAGAATGCTGGGATGTCTAGTGTGGGGAGGGCTTAGCATTCTTTGCCAGAGAATTCTAGCACAGTAGTTGAGGGAATTGTACTAGAAAATCCTAAGCACTGATTAAACTACAAATCCCAGGATTCTACAGAATAGAACAGTGGCTTTTAAAGTGGTATCAAATGGCTGTAATAGTCCAGAATGGGTAAAGGTAAAGGTAAAGGTTTCCCCTTTGATGTGATTGTCTAGTCATGTCCAACTGTAGGGACGGTGCTCATCTCCATTACTAAGCCAAGGGAGCCAATGTTGTCAAAGACAACTCTGTAGTCATGTGGCCAGCATGACTGCACAGAATGCTGTTACCTTTCCATCAAAGTGGTATCTATTTATCTGCTTGCACTTCTATATGCTTCCGAACTGCTAGGTTAGCAGAATTTGGGACTAGTGATGGGAACTCACTCCATCATGTGGCATTTGGGTCTTGAACTGCTGACCTGCTAATCTTGCAATTGTCAGAGCTGGCATCTTAAGTGCTAAGCCATTGCATCCCAGTTCAGTGTGGATACATATTCCAGTACTGATTCTGAAGGATAGAACTCTGTGAATGGTGACATGTATGTGTTTAAGTGCTGCTTATATGCACATAAGTCTTTCTGGATGTGACACTGAGGGCTCATTCCCACCTGCAGTTTAAAGTGATTCCTGATTCCCGGGGAAGGAAGGCAAATACTGGAGACACTGGGACAAGCCGGGGATGGAAGGCAGAGATTTTGTTATTGCTGTTGTTTTTAATGTAATCGAAAAATTGATAGAATGGTTTAACAACCACCTGCATTTTATTATTATTATTATTACTATTATTTAAAACACCCAAAATAAAAGGCAGCACTGTATATGTGTGTGACATCCCTGGGGAGTGATGGTAAACACCCCTCTTCCATTTGTCCCTCTCCTCAAAATGAATCAATTCTGATCTGTAGTTCCCACTTATTCAACTTGCTTCAGAATCAATTCTTCTGAAAAGAACTGTATAGAAACTATTGTCAGGAAAAAACGTGTTTTTTTGGCGTTTGCCTCACTTTATAGAAATCGATCGAATAAGGATCGAAATCAATTTGAAGTGGGAATGACAGTCATATAACCCAATCAGCGATTCAATGTAAATTGTAGTGGGAACGAGCCCTGAGAGTTATTCCTTAGTTCTTATGCTTTACCAGACAAACTCCAGCCAGAGGTAGCTGCCAAGTTTTGGAGAACAGCTCCTGAAAATCAGCCTCAGGAGGATGGATGGGGAATGGAACGGGGACTTCCAGTGGCATCGGCGGCATTCTGGCAGGCAGTAAAATAGGTGATATCCTCATTCCGTTCCATTCCCTTCCTGCCCCTGTCTGTTACGCACTGCACCAGTTCTCTAGGGTCCATACGATGAGGTCCTACATCTTCATTTTTGTCCCACCTTGACTTGAGTCCAGCTGCTAATTTGTGCTCTATCTCTCTGTTTCTTTCCCCACTGATAAGCATTAGCAGCAGCCATCCTTGGAGGTCTTTAAACAGAGGCTGGATGGATATCTGTCGGGGTGCTTTGATTTAGATTTCCTGCATGGCAGAGGGTTGGACTGGGTGGCCTTTGCGGTCTCTTCCATAGAATTCTATGATTCTACGATTCTATCCTCCCCAGACCTTGATCACTATAAAGGATGGGAGGGAGGATGTGGAACTATGGAACCAGAGTTGCACCCTGACATAAAATTTCATGTCCCAAAGATTGATCTGTCCTACATTGTTATAGTTAAATAATAAAATAATAATAAAGTTTTTATTTATATACCGCACCTTCCTCAGATCAGGGCAGTTTACATACATTACATGACACATACAGTACTTTAAAAACACACTATACAATATATAATAAAATAAAACCAGCAAAAAACCCCAATAGCCCGTCCTCATGGCCACGGAAGAGGAGGGAGGCCCACAAGATTTTATGCGGGGAATGCTAGCTGGAAAAAAAAGGTTTTCAAATCCGTTTTAAATTGGGCCAGGGAGGTAGTCGAGTGGAGCTCGGCGGGCAGCGTATTCCAAAGGGCCGGGGCGGCGATGGAAAATGTCCGCCTTGTGACGGAAGTAAGCCTAGCCCCCGGCACCTTCAGTAATAGCTGCCCGGATGTTCTGAGGGTGCGGGACGGAATATACGGGGAGAGGCAGTCCTTCAGGTAACCTGGACCCAAGCCATTTAGGGCTTTATAGGTAATCACCAACGCCTTATATTGGGCCCGGAAGCGAATAGGCAGCCAGTGAAGATCTTTCAGCACCGGTGTTATATGGCTGGTCCTGGAAACACCAGTGACCAGCCTGGCTGCCATATTTTGCACCATCTGAAGCTTCCAGGTTTGGTATAAGGGTTGCCCCATGTAGAGTACGTTGCAGAAGTCCAGTCTCGAGGTTACCAGAGCATGTACAACAGTTTCTAGGTCCCTCTGGGCCAGGTATGGGCGCAGCTGGCGGATAGTTATTTGACATCACTTCAACTGCCATGGCCTCCCACCTACTTATGGGATTATTGCATGGATTTTTACCCCGATCTGAGCATGGGCTGAGACCATGTATAAACATATGTTATTACATAGCTCCATGCCCAGATTGGAGACATCCTGTACCCAATCAGGACTTTTCCCATACTTTGCAATGAACAGAAGAGTACAGTTTTTTTTTGCTAAGCATGAGAGAAGTCTTGACCTGGTATGGTATACCTCTGATCTGGACACTAATCTGTGCAATAACACATGGTTTCAGCCCCGTCTCAGCCTGTACTCAGATTGGGAGAAAACAGCTGGTGTAATAATCTCCTACATCCTGGAATTTGTAATATGGTGAAACACTTAGAATTCTTTGCTGGAGAGTTAGTGCTGTAGTTCATGGAATTTACAAACATGGGTTTGTAGACTTCCAGCATGCCCAGTGGTTAGGGTTTGGGGAGTTGAGGTCCCAAACATCTGTATGATCACAATTTGACTTCAACTGTTCTAGAGTGCTTTAGCAGACAGTTCTAAGCATGCCACCACTACAAATCCCAGGGGTCTATAAAATGGGGCCAAAGGTGATTAAAGCTGTAGTTAAAGCTGGAACTGTACGGTGTAGATACTCTCTATGGGCTAGGATTGCCAGGTGAGAAGGGTAATGGAGCTCCTGTCCTTTTAATGGTTGTGTGGAAGGGGGAATTTCAGAAAGCATTGCTTGTCACATAAACAACACCAGCTGAAAATACTGAAAAAATCTTCTGCACAACTATTAAAGGAACAGGGGTTCTGTCTTTTATTTCACTTGGCATACCTACTATGACTGCTTAGAGCTGACATAATGTTCAGGGAGCTGTAGAGCAGGGCTCTTCCACTGCAATCTGCCCACCACTCTGACCATATCTCTCCTTTGTTGGCATCCCTTCACTGGCTCCCACTCCCTTTCCGTATTCAGTATAAGCTTCTGCTGTTGACATTTAAAGCCCTCCATGGGTTGGCCCCTCCTTATTTATCAGACCTTCTTTCTCCTCACCTTCCCACTAGGGCCCTCCGTTCTGGTAGTCAAGGTCTGCTGTCCCAGCCCAGGATTTTCTCTGCCCCATCTAGGATTCGCCCATTTTCACTCGCTGCCCCTCACTCCTGGAACCTTCTTCCCCCGCGAGCAAGGGCCATCCCTTCTTTAACCAGCTTCAAAACAGAGTTGAAGACCATCCTTTTCAGAGAAACATTCCCAGGCATTGCGTGATTATCATTTGCTATTTGATGTTCTTTTGTTGCCTGTTTTATCATACCATTTCCTGTATTTCTATGTATTTTATATGTATTATCCTATTATTTCTTAGATTGTACGCCATAGGCAGGTTTACTCTTATATATTTATTGTTTTATGTACAGCGCTGTGCAAATCTACAGTGCTATATAAATAATAATAATAATAATAATAATAACAACAACAGCAATGGATCCCATTCTGTGATGTATTTCTTATGGTACCTCATGGAGTGAATTTCTCACTCAGAGCATCTCTGGGGAAGCTCTGAACATAACAATTTGCTGGTCCCTTTCCAAAAGAGAAAAGAGAGCATGGATTGAGAGTACAATCCATCACCAGACTCACCAACATATCCCTTCCTCTTATGGGCATCTATCATACATCAAATGAGAATGCAGGCTGGTATCCATGGAATATGGTCCATGGCCACAAGAGACCTCAGTGCTGTTTTTGTGTTCCCCAAGCCTCTCAGCAGCCCCCTCCCCACCAGAATCTACTAGCTACCTTGAGTCCTGTCCTAGAAGAAAGGTGGGAAAATAAAATAAAATAATAAAGAGCTGTTCTTTAAAAGAAAAAGGAAAATAAAACAGGGAATGAATTCACTTAATGTTTTACAAGAGAGATTAGTGTGGTCTAGGATGGGGGATATATAGTCCCCTGGAAGCAATGGAGTTGCCTGTTCTTGGTCAGCCTTTCTACCCTGGAGAAACACTTGAAATAATTTGCAGCTCTCAGGGAAGTCCTACATAAATATTATGAGATCTACAGCTAAAAATAGTGGTAGTTTTTCCCCCCAGTCATGATTTCTCATGAAAACCCTCATGGCCTTTTGTGAAACCGTAGAGTTCCAGGGACCCCTGATTGAAAACCCCTTATTTAGAAAATTTGGGGATGGCTAGGGAATGAATGGGTCATGCAGAAAGAGACTAACGTGTTTCATTTACAAATTTTTCCTTTGTGGTTGTTGTCATGTGCCTCCCAATCATTTACGACTTATAAAGGCCCTATGGAGAACCAATCATAGTTGATGTTGTGTTGTTGTTGTTGTGAGATTTGTTCAGCAGAAGTTTGCCATTGCCTTTCCCTGAGACTGTGACATGTGACTTGCCCAAGGTTATCCAAGGGGTTTACATGGCCAAGATGGAAGCTGAACTCTGATCTCCAGAGTCATAGACCAACGTTCAAACCACTACACCACGCCGACTTTCCTTTTCCTTTAGCCTCCATTAAAAATAATCTTCACAATTGAGCTGAAGATCATGTGCTGTTCAAGGTATGCAATACAATACTCAACCACCAGATGTACTTGTATGCCCACAGAAGGCAGTAGAGACCAAATTCCCATTTCACATACAACCTTTTTCCCCAAGATAAATATTTCTATGAAGAAAAGAATGGGCATTGTTCTCATATAGAAGTTTGGCACAAATTATGAGGCAAGTCAGAGTGCCACTGAAGGTGTCAGCTTCTTACATTTCACAGATGAAAACTGGGATACATGTGGCAAAGCAAGATCATGGTGTGGTCAAGGGAAATGTTATTAATGAGGAAGAACATAGAAGCTAGAAGAGGCTACAGAAGTTTGCTTTTGCTTGAGCCTACTGAGATGGGCAAGATTCTGCCTCCTTCTCGTCTTCCTGATGAGTATAATTGAGTATAAACTCCTTTTGCACATTGACCTCAGTTTGCAGCAACTGAAAGAAGCTGAGGATGAAGTTGGAAAGTGGAAGGAGGAGAGAGAAACTGGGACATTTTAAAAGCAGCTGAAAAAAGTGGGAAGACAGAGGATTAATTCAGACTGTCCCTGCCAATTTGGGGCAGTTGGATAATATGCTGTATGCAATGTCTTCCTCTTTTCCTTTTGATTCTGATTTGTTTCTGCTATACAATCCATGCAGCCATCCAGGACTCACTGCCTGTTTTCCCATTCCTCCTTCCCGTCTTTCCATTTTAAGAAACTCAGCTATCACCCCTTCCTGCCTCCCCTTTTTTCCAATTGCAGATCTCAAGTGCTCTGACCCTTTCAAGACTCATTAAGCACTAGATGAAACCCTGTACGAGCAAATCGTCCAAGACCAGAGCTGTAGCCGCACATTACCGAGAAAATATTTCAAAGCTAGGCTTGCTCTTGGGTTTAAAGGAAGCATTGCTTTGGCTCAAGTAACCCAGCTGTTTCGATCAGAGTTCAAGACAAAAGACCTCCAGACGCGAGAACAGTGAATCACTTTGTGAGACTTTCGCATCCATGTTGTCTGGGCTACATTTTCCATCTCAGAAAACCAGGGTCACTGCCAAGACAAGATGCCTCTAAGAGCATTTGTCTAGTCTCCTTTCTTGTGTGTGTGTTTTCTTCAAATAAAATTCTTTGAGATGGCTATTTTGGCAAAGTGCCAAAATTACAATTGGTTTTATTCTATTCTATTTCCTCTGATTTCAAAAGGATTCTTTAATGCATGTATTCATGATTGATTACAAAGTTGGATTCACTGGAAGTGGATTGTTTCACTGCACTATCTATCGTTTTAAGAGTGTGATATGCAAGTGTGCGAGATATGAAAAGTTACTGGGGGAAGGGAGCATAATCCAGCTGCTAGTGCCAACTGGAATCAAAGGCTGAATGGAGAGTAAATGTCTGTCCTATAGATTCAATGTGGGTTTTTTTTTTCCTAATTCAGACTAACAATTACATTTAGGGCTTGGGTTGCAATTCCCCAAATATCCCAGCCAGAATTTGAAAACTGCAGCTTGAAAAGGTTCTGCATCTCTTGGGCGAGAGACACACTGCCCAAAAGTGGTGTGCCGGAGCCGAAACTAGGGTTCCAGAATGCGCACCAACTGTATGCTCTGGAACCCTAGTCCGTATGTGCATTGTCATCATGGTGGCATCCTCTTCACATGGGTGCCACCATGATGACACCGCCGTGGTGCAGCATCTCCACATCGCTGCCCGTTGTGTGATATATGCAACACACCAAAAAAAGAACCCAGAGGGATGCCATGTGGTATAGTGGCTGGGGCGTCCTTCCACAGTTAAAAAGGGTGAGTGCAGACCGTCATTTCGGGACGGTATATACTGCCCCTTAGTGTTTTTGTAGCTTCTTCAACATTTCTTGTTGTGTGCCTTCAACTCATTTCTGATTTATGGTGCTCCATCTATCTCCTGGTTTTTGGCACCAACTAAAAACACCATCATTTAGATGCACTTTTCAAGAGAGTGCCCTTGGATAATCTGGTGTCCAGTGTTTGTTACTGCTGTTGCTGTTTTGGATTATACACTCTGGATTTTTCATTAAGTGCTGTTTTGTTTTGGTGGTTGTTAGCTGCCTTGGGGTATAAATATTTCAATCAGTTAATCAATCAAGTTAACCTATGTGGAACTACCTAGATCCAAAAATAAGGGCTACACCTTTCCAATTATCCCTTTGTATTCTCTGCCATTATTAATCATTCAACTGTTGCATATTAAGGTACAGGTGTGTTCATCTGAAAAAGACAAGGCTTTTTAGTAGCACTGGCAGCCCTTGCTGAAATCACAAAGCACAGCGACTATGAGAAGATGAAATGCAAATGTTCTTCATTGCAGGAGATCTTAAATCAAATCCTTAATATAACCTAAATAAAACTGCTGAAACAGAAAAATAACAAGGAGTCTGTGCTAATGGGAATTTCATGACAGAAGCATCTTTTAAGTATGTAACATGAACATTTCTTTAACAGATCATCTTTCAAACATTGTGCATTTTCCAAGGAATCTGCACAATAGCCAAGAATTGAGAAGACCAATCTCCATATAGAAAATCTAAGAAATAGTTGAATGATCTGATGTTCAGTTTGAATCCCATTTTTGATACATTTTATTGATGCATGATGTTGTTCTGCCCAGAAATAATCAGAATGATGGTGATGATGGTTGTGGTGATGGTGGTCCACTCACAGGTGAGGTATGAGTTTGTTTTCTGGCACAACTACACAACTATTGAACAGTGGTGCCTGGGGCTTCCTTGTGAGAAGGTCGGTGAATTTGCACTGGGTTTTTAGATTGCACCTTGGATAGCACCTTTAAAGTTTAAACTAAAACCCAGCTTTGGTGAGGTTTCTGGCCTCTTAAGATGTGTGTGTCATTTAAACAGCATGCCTCCAAAGTGACCCGAAGCAGCTTTATTTTGGCCTGTCTATTTGGGGCCAGTGAGTGGTTAAGGGACTGATAACCCCCCGCCCTTCATTACAGTTATGATGATTCTTGTTACCTTAACTCAAACCTGCAGCATGTATACTTGAGCCCCTTCTAGAAAGGGGATAGTTCTTACTACTTCACCATATCCCCCTCCTGTTTTAGTTGCTTCCCCCAGTTCTTCCTTGCCTTCCCTTGATGCACATTGAATGTTCTTGCCTTTTGCCCAGATGCAACACCTGCGGGGAAACTTGTTGGCATGCTTTCCTTCAGAGCTGTCATGGAGTCAAATAGTTTATGAGTCAATTGATGACAGATGAATTAACTGGAGAGAATGTGAATGATTTAATATATTCTGTGTTTAAAATTACTTTTATATCCAAAATGTGTCACCCTTTAATTTATAACTCAATCTGTGTATTTTACATTGGGAGCAGCAAGCTTCTTCAGGTCTACACTAATTAGGTCGGTATCCAATTCATTTTGGGTTTAAAAAATTGTCTTCATCTGAAAAAAAATCTGAAAATACACATTTCGATACTGGAACATATTGGTCTGAACCCCAACTGGAATAGAGTAGTGCCATTGAATAGATTGGATTTATCTCTGTGTTGACTCATTATTCAATAACTGAGTCAATGGGTCTACTTTAGGTAGGACTGCAGACTAAAATTTAGCCCCTTTTCTCTACCATAAATTATTTCACACCAAAATGTAAAAGGGTGTCTCATTAATGACTCTTTAAGCTTGTGATTTTCTGCCAGAGAGTAAGTCCCACTGAACACTATGGACTCTGTCCCACGGGAGGCAAGCATCATGAAAGTGTGATTAAAACGTGGTAATAGCGTGACCAGGGGGAAGATCATCACACCTTTGAGCTCTTTTCCTATTCGTGTCCCATGCGTAAACTGCAACGGACACGTATTTGGGTAATAAAAGAACCCTGTTATTACCCACACACGTGTCTATTACAATTTACACACAGGACACAGATGAGAGAAGTGCACAGAACTAAGATCATCTTTCCCCTGATCATGCTATTACCACGTTTTAATCACATTTTCATTATGCTTGCCTCTTCTGTGTGATAACACATGATACATATATTTAAATAGACGTGTGTTGAATTAGTCGGAAAAAGTTCCCAACACAAGCCTTTCTTGGTGAACCAATCACTCATCACCTTTGGCAATTTTTGTATAGGACAGCTTTGCCAACTGCATTTTGCTGATGGAGCTAAGAAAGATACCTTTCAAAATCATTTCAAAATACACAGTTTTGTTAATAGCTGCCACTGAGCTTCCTGTTTTTCTGGTTCTTTAATCTACTTGAAAAGGGAGGACTGATGTCACTAGGAAGTCACTGAGCCTTGCTCACGGAAAGCTGAAAACACCTTCAAGTGTCTCCTCAAACAGAAAATGGTTCAAGGAAAATAAACCAGGACATATCAAATAAATCCTGAGGAAATCAAATGTTTGACAGCACATTCCCTGGCTGAAATCTTGCAGTGGTTCAGATTAAGTTCAGTCATCTTTGGGTCCCTTTAGCTCTGGTTCAGAGATTTTTCAGTAAGAACTGGCTCTCTTTCCAAACATGACTGTGGGTTTCAAATGGAAAGGCAGTTCCAGTGCAGAAGCTTGAACAAGTTGAAAAAGTGGCTAGGCAACATCAACAAAACAGAACTGCAAGCAAATAGAATCTGGATCCTAGAAGGGTGTAATCAATAGTAAAACTGATGATGATGATGATGATGATGATGATGATGATGGTGATGGTGATGGTGGTGGTGGTGATGATGATGATGATGATGACACCTTATTCACTTCTATACTGCCTTTTATCAATACTTGAACTGAAAGTGGCTTACAAATATTAAAATATAAAGAGATAAAAGCACAGACAAAAGCATAAGAAAAAAATTGGGCTAAAAAATGTGTACGGAGATTAAAATGTGTACAGTTAAAAACACATATAAAGGCATAGGAAAAACCTAGACATGAAAGAGGTGTACAGAGATTAAATATATGCAGATTAAAAACACACACAAAAATATAGAACTAGGACTGGAAGTGGCTTTAAAATTAAAATGCATACAGATAAAAACACACAGAGAGGGGTCGGAAAAACCTAGCTTCAAAGGAGGGGAACAAAGATTATACACATGTCTGTATCTATATCTATGTGTGTGTGTGTGTGTGTGTGTGTGTGTGTAGACACACACACACACATACATACACAGAGAGATCAAAACACATGCAAAGGTATAGTGGGGAAAAACCTAGGACTGAAGGAAGCTTAAAAAGTAATACATATAGAGATAAAAACTTACACAAAAGCAGAAGATTGTTTAAAAGTGATTGTTAATATGCAATTAAACCATCCATAGAATTAAAACTGTTTAAAGCAAATACATTAAAAAGGGAAAAGACCAAAAATCACTGAGCCAATGTTATGTACTGGTTTGAGTGTTGGACTGACTCTGGAGATCAGGGTTCAAGTCCCTGCTGGGCCATGGAAACCCATTGGGTGACTTTGGGCAAGTCATTCTCAGCCTCTGGACAGATCTTGCCCAGAAAAACCCATGATAGGTTTGCATTAGAGTCACCATAGGTCGGAAACAACTTGAAGTCACACAGCAACAACAAAACCCAAAAATCAACAGACTGCTAAAAGCCGTTCCAGTCAATTCCTAAAAGCCTGTCAAATTGGAAAAAGCTTGCACCTGCCAAAAGAAGGACAGCAAGGAGGGAGCCATCCTACGTAGTTTCCTTAGTTTCAAAGCCCCACTCTCTTAGGACTGGAGAGTGGCTTTGGCGCAGCTTCCAGCCTCTTAGGACACATACATCATTTAAACAGCATACCTCCAAAGTGACCCGAAGCAGCTTTATTTTGGCCTGTCTGTTTGGGCCCTTTGTTAGAGCAGAGGGTTTCTTTCTCTTTCTCTTTCTTTTTTTACTTTTTAAGTAGTATTTAATAATAAATATTATTTTTAAACAGAGCAGAGAGTTCCTCTATACAGCATTTCCCCTGCTTTTTGACTGATCACTTTTCGATGATCTGCTCTTTTGATGTTTTTAGATTATTAACAGAACCCCCTTATCCGACACACGGTCCACTCTTTCAACAAATATAAGTATGAATACCTGTACACTGCTGTATTATAAGCACATGACAGAACCACAAATGACGTCTAAGATAAACAGTACACAAACTGAATGAAAAGCTGTCACTTTGCATAATGGTTTTGTGATCATGCACTTCTAAACCCCCCCCCCCCGCAATCCACCTTTTTTTCACTTAGTTTGTGTGAAACCTATCTGCAGAAGTCATTTGTGGTGTCATTGTGTGCTTATAATACAGCACTGTACATGTATTCATGTTTATATTTGTCCTTATATAGTAAAATACTGCAATATAATATAATATACAGTAATATGGGTTCCATATTTCAACGATTTCCACTTTTTGACAGTGCTCTGGTCCGTAACCTGTCAAATAAAGGGAGAACTACCGCAGGAAATATTACCATGTGTTTTCACAGCCTTTCATGCATGGCAATATTTCCTATAGCGAAACGGTCTGATGCAGCAATCCTGGAGAATAAAGAGAACATTTGAATTTACAAGTTTAATACCTTGGCAACTTATGGCCTTAAAGGAGAAGATGATACCACTCTTGCCTCTGGCATTACCCTATAAATTCCCTGCTAAGTTCCTGGGAATTTTCTAACTCTCACTGGATGCTGGCCATTACTTTCATTCCAGCTGTCATCACCAAACAAGGCAGAAGTTGAAACATCTGAATAATGAGACACAGAAATACTTGTTATCAATAATTTCAAGACACTGTGTGTATCTGTGCATGTGTGAACATGTGTGCACGTCTGTGTATTTGAGATAGATTTACAGATGAAGATTACAAACCGGCTAATATCCTGATTTTTTTAACGTCTGCTCTAACTTTCCCAAACTCAATTTTGCTAGTCTGGATGGGGAAGCATAAACCATGCTGGGGGGAATGCATGGATCACATGTACCTCCTGGCTTCTACTTTAGTGGTCCTTGAAGCCCTCCTGTCTGGACACCTGGATTCAAATCCCCAGTTAGCCATGGAAACTAACTGGGTGACTTTGGGCAAGTCATACTCTTTCAGCCTCAGAGGAAGGCTAAGGCAAAAACCCCTCTGAACTAATGTTGCCAAGAAAACAACATGTCTTGTTGGTTCTTTTAAAACAATGTCTGCTTTTAACTGTGTTGTTTTTTTTAAACAGATGTTGTGTATTTATTGGTCTGTTGTTGTTCCCTGCCTTGTGCCATGGGAAGAGATGGGTAAGAAACCCAATTATTACACGCGGCTATAGTTTCTCTTCCTTGCATTTTAGCCTCCATGAAGCTGTAGTTTCCTTTGGTATCTTGAGACTGCACCAGGTGACACCCTAAGTTGGGATGACCCCACTTTTCCTCAAACATCTGCCTTTGGCTAGAAACGCACTGTGCCATTCTCCTGCATCCCATTAAAATGCTGAAGAGATGGGGTGAGGCTGTGGGCAAAGAAAGAGGAGGCCCCAGTTTTTAAATTCTATTTTTTTTAAAAAAAGTTATTTTCTTTCTTTAATAACATCACATTTTACCAATTTTCCACTTCAACCACTTGAAACTATGTATTTTTGTTGTTAACCACCCTCGCCTCAGTTTCAACCCATAGACATCTCCAAGACTCCCTGTCCTCCACTGCTCTGCTTAGTTCCTGCAAACTCATACCCGTATAATTTCTGGGCACAGTACAAGATTTTGGTCATCACCTTTAAAGCCCTACATGGCTTGGGCCCAACCTATCTAAGGGATCGCCTGCTTCCATACAATCCACCCCATACACTCAGGTCCTCTGGGAGGAATTTACTACAGCCCTTGAAGACCAGGTTGACGGCGACCTCCCAGAGGACATTTTCTGCAGCCGCTCTCAACTTATGGAATGGCCGGCAGGATGAGATCCCTCAAATTACCAACCTAGAGAGCCTCCAAAAAGCCATTAAGACGGATCTCTTCCGGCAGGCCTTCCCGGAATAAAATACTCGGCCACGAATAAGACTTCCTCATTTATCAAACTCTGCCCATGGCTATTGTTTGGATTTTAAAATGTTAGTTTTAGTCTTATACTGTTTAATCCTGTTTTAAGGGGGGGGTATTACTATGTATATGTGGATATATTTTAGCCTGTTGTATGCTGCTTTGATTGCTTTGCAAAAAGTGGGATAAATTTTTTTTTAAAAATAGTTAGATAGTTATGTATACATATATGTAAATGCATTTCAGGCTGTGTATATGAGCTTGTAATTTAAATATCTCCTTTTAATTGTTGCTAGTTGCTAGTTTAATTGCTAGTTGTTTAGGTAACAGCTATCACTGTCACATTCAGTAATATACAGAAATTACTCCCCATGAGTGCCATTAGCACAAAAAACATACCTAAGGATTCTGTAGGGTGTAGAATAGGAGGAGGTCAATGGGTGGGGTGGGGGGGGGTGACACCATGAGTTACCACACTTGGTGACACAAAACCTAGTGATGCTAGATGTAGTGTATGTATGTATGTATGTATGTATGTTTATTTACAGTCTTTGACCAAAACAAAATGTAGTGTAAGACATCTGCCACAGAGTTTGATTTTCTTCACCTATGCGCCTTTGCATTTAGCATGCTTTGTTTTGGGATGGGTTGTTGCAAGGTAGATATGGGTTTAATATGCAAGTCTGATCATAGAGGCATGTATCTGAAGGAATCCCAGTACGGGAGGGAAAACCAGCTAATTGTAATGAAAGCACATTCCCTTTAATGCCTAGTTTGATCCTAAATACTTGTCTTCTTCCTTTGCAGGTGGGGAACATTAAAATCCAGTTGCCCACCTTCTCCTTTCCCTTTGTGCCATGGCTGGGCAACTGCTTTACACTTTTCGTTATGTATATTCATATGCACGTTCTGTGGTTCAGTGCTATCACCCTGTACTTCACTTGCAATTTGCTTGGCTCCCACTGGGGGTATGTGTAGGGCTGCGGTACAAACCCTTCTTCTATTGCTTTCGTGAGTCTATGGTGTTGTCTTTGTCATCCCCAGAAATTATGAGTGCTTTGGATGAAGCACTTAATCCTTTCCCTCCCTACGTGAGCCTCTAGTTCCGTGAGATCCTCTTTCTACTTATGAAAGTGCCTGTCATACAGATGGCTTGTGGCACCTGATCAATGTATGTGAAATCGGACTGAGAAAAATAGAAGGCATTGTCTGACATGCTCAGTTTTAAATCCAACCACAAATGATTATTTATCTACACCTATCAATGACTAACTCTTTTGAAACAGGGATGGGAAAGTATCTTACCTAACAGACATTAATGTGCTAAGTATTTCTGCGGTATTAATTCAACAAGGAATAATTGCTTTATTTAGATTTAAATGAAGGACACTTTGTGGGCTGAAGACATTTAGAAGAAGGTGTATTCATTTCCTTAGATTCCTGTGAGTAATGCTCAGTAGTCAATGACTAATAAACCTGCTTATGTGCCTGTACTAAACATAAACAGGTAGAGAGATGAAGAGAAAATTGTGCCCATTGATTCTTTAAATTTCCTTGATAAGACTGGAAAGTCCTAATAAAATCATTTCACAAATCATTTTGTGGAACAGATGTTATTTTCCTAAGCAAAACATGCTCAGAAATGTCAGGTAACCATTGCTGTTTCCCCTGCAGGGATAGCAGAAAGGAGTTTGGATGAAGCTCTCTCTTTCACATTTGTTTTAAATGACTGTCTAAAATATGCCACTGAAAAGGACTCCAAGCTTGGTGAATGGAGCTTTGGGAGCTCAGTCCTAGAACATCATGTTAATCTTTACTATGCTTAGAGCCCATCCGCATAAAAATGGATTTGGGATTCTGGTTTATCAGGAAGGAACAAAAATGCTGATGTTACTGGATTGCTCCCACTTGGCACCTCCTACCATTGGGTGTCGCTATACAAACCATACAAACCATGATAGGTTTTTGTCCATGATTTGATTAAAACATGGTCAGGTAGCATATGAACCATTCTTTTTTCCAACTGGCTTTGTAGCTATCAGAGAGGCTGAAATATCCCCCATATACACAGACAAAACAGGTGAATTGCACTCCTGAAAGCCTCTAGGAAGTGTGACTTACATTTAAAAAAAGGTGTGCAACTCTGTGCATCTTGTTTTAATTAAGAATAAGGGATTTTAGTTGGCTCTCCTTATCCACAGATTCAAGCATCCATGGCTTGAAAATATTCCAAAAAAAAGGTATCAGTTTCAAATATTAAAACTTGATTTTCCATTTTTTGCTATGTCATTATATTTAATGGGACTTGAGCATCCACGGATTTTGTTATCCACGGAGGAACCTGAACCAAACCCCAGTGTAAAACAATGTCCCAGTGTGTGTGTCTGTCTGTCTGTGTACACACATATATATGTGGGATTTAATCAAGTTGCCAGGAACTCTTAGAAGCTTTCCACACAGGAATGGAAATCTTGACTTGGTTAATCCTTGTGTATTAAACAAGAAAATGTAAAAAGTTTCTTCTAGACATAAGACAGCAAGGTTGATGGTTTTAGGGGGCAGTCTCAAGTTTTGTGTATTTTCATGACTGATTTTTGCACATTTCTGTAATGCAGAAACTTTAAAATGATGATAAATGTCTTACAAAGTGAGTTGAATGCTGAATAAAGAGACTTCTCCTCCTCTGATCACTATTATGTTTTCTACCTAAAGCATGCTGCTGGACTGACCCCAGATCTCCCCAAATCAGTATAAAAGCTCAATTAAATTTCATCAGAACACATCCTAGAACAACAGAAGCAGGAAAGGAGGTAATTACTGGACTTTTTGTGTTAATAAAAAGTAACAAGTCTAAATGGTCCCAATGGGATAATAACAGAATAGGGACAACATCACGTGGTGCATGTCAACCAAAGGCATTGTTATCCTGATACAATTTTGATTTACCTGCCTTCTGTAATAAGGCTCTAAGTAACTGATGTAGCATTCAAGCCATTAGCATTAGGTGAGTTTGCATTTGAAAACTAATCCTCTCCCTTTGTATTTCGGTTGTATGCACATGTGCACAGACATAGGTACAAAATATGCTTGTTCTGTGAGAGGTGTTTTGCGCAAATTGTAGAAAATATGACCGGAAAAGTGTTGGGTGCCTCAGTCTCTCATGCTGGAGCCAAGAACTCTTGCTGGGTTTGGAGAATCGTCAACAGGTTGTCTTGATGTGTCAAGACAGCCTGTCTCGCCCAGTATCTCACCAACTCTGAGATTTCTTCACATCCAGCAGAAGTAATTTATCAGACTATCATCTGTCATCCTTTTTTGACTGTCTGTGGAAGATACTGAACCTGGGACTTTATGCATGAACATGGAAGAGAGGTGAGAGAATAAAGCACATCTTCATGTGGACCTCCCTCCATCAGAGCTTGGAAAAAAATATTCAAATAGTAATTCAAATAGTTGATAATTCAAATAGTTCCCCAGCCAACCTGGAGAATACAGGCCCTGTACAGATGGGTCTGCGCAACAAAGAGAGGCGCCCCCCTGGCGCCTCTTTCTGGTGGTCTGTACCCCGCCACAGTAATTTCCCCAAACTGTAAGCTCCCATTGATTGTCTGAGATGGTACAATGCAAAAGTAGGTTTATTGTCTGAGTATAAGCTAGACCAGAGGAAGAGTAGAGACTATGGAACTGTTGCATTTTGATAATATTCTTGGTCTTGCATCTGGAGGGGAAGAGGGGCCTTTTGTGCCCCTACCTCTACCTCAATCGATCCAGTTCTTATTACTCAGTATAAGAAAAGTCAGAATATAACTTCTTTTTCCATCAGAGACTGATGAAGCTGAAAAACCAAAGGAATTTTTTTTTATTTCATAAAAGAAGATGTAGTAGAGTAAAAAAATTCCCTATAGTAAATTCATAGAATCATAGAATCATAGAGTTGGAAGAGACCACAAGGACCATCCAGTCCAACCCCATTCTGCCATTCAGGAAATCTCAAAGCATCCCCGACAGATGGCTATCCAGCCTCTGTTTAAAGACCTCCAAGAAAGGTCTGTATGCAGAACTATATGTTAGTTTTTATGTGCTTACATTACCTCTGATCTTGGAAGCTAAACAGAGTCAGTCCCACCAATGAATATCAGGTATTGTAGGCTATGGGCCTGAACAGACAGGCCAAAATAATGCTGTTTCGGGTCACTTTGGAGGTATTCTATTTAAATGATTCATGTGTCCTAAGAGGCCGGAAGCCAGGGACATAGCTAAGGTGGGGAGAGATCCTTCTTCCATTAGATACAATAAATGGCATGTGCTGCTGCATTGCTGCACCCAAGCCCCATTATAATGGTGGCACTTAATCTGGACCCCCCCCCTTCCTAAAATCTTAGTTACGTCCCTGTGGAAGCTGTGCCAAAGCCAAGCACCAGTCCTAAAGACTGGAGCTCAACTTTGGTGCAGCTTCTGTACTCTTAAGATGTATGTGTCATTTAAAAAGCATACCTCCAAAGTGAGCCGAAGTAGCTTTATTTTGGCCTGTATGTTCAGTTTCAGTGAAAGGAAACCACCTCTGAGGATTTGTTGCCTAAGAAAACCCTACAAAATTCATGGGGTCACCATCAATCCACAGGAGACTTGAAGGCACATCACACACATATTATGCATACGCATGTGTACATTACTACGCCACTCAAAGATTTGATTTCTATATGTTCTGGCTATAGTGTTGACCTCTGAAAAAGAATAGTAGAGTGGAGCCAGGGATTGCAAAATCAAGACCCAAGGCTTTTTGATTATCAGGGACTACTTCAAGCAAAGGTGTTAAAAGTTATACAGGAGATTTTCAGGACCTTTGCCTGATGAAGAAGCCAGCGGAGCTTTGAAAGCTTGCAACATGTATTTTGTGCATTTTGGTTGGTCCAATAAAGGTATCATTCTTTTGAGGATTTTGGATGATACCATACTTTGCTATATGGCCATATTCAGCTACCCCTGAATAGAGCAAGTATATAGTTAAATTTTCAGTCTTAATTTCCAAACAGAAAAATATATTGCTGGGGTGGGGGTGGGTATGTGTACATGTGTGTGTTTCTATGATAAGATATAACTGTGGTTGGTACTTGATGCATAACACTTATTGGCATCACCAGAGGCACTTTAATCTCAGGTTTTGGTAGGGAGACCTCAGGGCCTGAGATGATCCTGACTGGCAACCCTACAAGGAACACATTACAAATGCTGTAAAACTCTGGTAGGTGCTGTATCTTTGGTATTTCTCACTACTCAGAGAATTGGGAGTGGGGATGTATTAATATTTATTTGACTCATTCCTCCATATTGCAAACTGGGATGGCCAAACGTTTTGAAATGGCCATTCACCCAGGAGTGTTCTCACTCAAACATAAATAATGTGAGGTAACATCTGGGTATTTTGTTTTAACGTTTTGCTTTCAGGCCCTTTGGGGCTCTTTTTGGAGGAGTTTGGAAAGTCAAATTAAGCCAAATTGCAAATGAAGCAAAATAATCAGTTTAATGCTGTTTTGGAGTATTTGGAGGAAGGGAATTCAACCACATCTTAAGGTTTTGGGTGCTTTGGGGATATTGGGGTTTTTCAAAGGTCTTAAAAAGACAGCCTAAGAAGCTATACAGTTAAGACCCCTTAACTGGCCAGATTGGGGCTGCATCAATCTCATGCCATGGCCTCAATCCAGCCTCTGGAGAGTGCAAAAAGTAGCCGCAATAAGTGGCTACTTTTTGTGCTTTCCAAGGGTCGCTACAGCCACAGTGGCGCAGCTTTATGACAGCCCTTTGGTGCTGCATCATGTGGATGCAGCACCAGAGGGATGTCATGATGGTGTGTGCCATGAAGACTGGCCTGTGCCAAAATGGTGCCCTGGGGTAGGGTTAGGGCGTCCAGTTTACAGACACAAAGTGCCGGTCTGTATAAGCTGAGTCTTTATGTGGCCCATGGATCACAACTTCCCCACCGTTGCTGTAAACTGTGTGTGTTTGTGTGTCTTCACACAATGTATTTTTCTCTTTTCCCACCTTCATCTTCTAATTGGAAAGTTTCAGTAGTGTTTTTCATAAAGCTTCAGCACATTTTACTCTTGAATTTAAAATGCCTGACATGGTGCAAGAATGTATAATCAGCCTCCATCCCAACTTGCTGCTGTCATGTCTGCTAATCAAGCAACTGTTTCCAAGTCAGGCAATTAATTTAAGTGGCATAAGCATATCCAGCCCAGCTTACTATGCCATTTATATGATATCAGCAGAAAGCGAGCCAGACGTAACAACAACTTGATCGCCAAATCCAATACAAAATCAGATCTACCTAGGGCCATATTCCCTTCCCAGACGCTCTACTGTTGTCCTGGAATAACCTCATCAGCTCCAATGCTGAGTGTTCTGATCAGTGTTGTCAATTTCCAGGGAATTCCCCGGAATCTGGGGAATTTAATTACTTTCCAGGGATTTTGACTGAATAATAATAATAAATATTGGGGAATTCTGGGGATTTTGGATTTTGGTAAAACATTCCGGGGAATATCTCCGAGGCTTGTTGGCAACACTGGTTCTGATGAAACTGAAAGGGCAATATAAGTTTGGAAGATTTCCTTTTGCAAGAAACCCATGTGAGTATGAACAGGAGAGACACCAACAGACCATAACTTCCAAAACACTAGAGCCCTTTTGCTTTGTATTTGGTTATTGCACTATGATTCTTCTTTAATTGCCATGGCAACATTCTGTGGAATTCTGGGATTTGTAGTTTAGGGAGGGGTATTTAGAATTCTCAGCCAGAGAGCTCTAGTGCCTCACCAAATTACAAAATGCAGGATTCCAAAGAATGTATCAATGGCAGTTAAAATAAACTGTAAGGGTATAATTATGTAGTGTGAAAGGGCCCCACGTCATAACAAGCAAGTTGTGGTGGTGGTGGTCTGCCTACAAGTCATTTTCAACGTATGGCAACAGGGTGAAGCTATCATGTTTTTTGTTGGCACGATTTGTTCAGAGGAGATTTGCATTTGCCATCTTCTGCATCTGACTTGCTCAAGGTCACTGAATGGGTTCCCATGGCTGAGTGGGGACTCGAACCTTGGTCTCTAGAGTTATAGTTGAATGCTCAAACCACTACATCGCACTGGCTGTTAACAAGAAGGTAGAGCCTGGCGAATATATTTGAATCACAGCTTGCAGCTGGCATGACTAACTCCATCCAGGGTTTACAGCCCCCATGCCACATAGAGAGAGTACATTCAGAGCTTGGAAAAGTTGAATGGTTGGTATGCCTTCTAAAACCTGAGATTTTCTAAGATGTGCATATATATGTGTGTGTGTATGTGTGGAAGGTGTCTGGGAGGACTTATGCTTTCCATCTCTCTGACCGCCAGGTCATCATGTTCTGGGTTAATAGAGAGGAGCTTGAAAGGAAGACATTTCATTTTAGTTTTTCTTCAGGAAGCAGTGAGTACAGTTCTGCTCAAATTAGGGTTTCTTTTATGCTATAGAATTAGAGCACATTGATTCTATGACATCAACGTTGCATTCTATGAAATCACCAGGCTCATAGTTTTTTTGTAACGAATTTTGTGCCAGTGAGCTCCAGTGTAGTGAATGTCAACTTCTGGCCCTCCAGATGTTTTGGACTTCAACTGCTTGGTGTCCAAGCCATGTCGGGAATGCTAGGAGCTGAAGTGTCAATATGACGTTCTGTATATCTTTCTTCTTCTTTTGGTTTGTATACTGTTATGTTCCTATAAGGTCAGTGTTATTTGACCAGCAGTTTTTATGATTTGTTCCATGATATAAATATATATATTTTTTAAAAATTCAAGCATCTGGATGACAAAAGGTTGAGAATCACTGCTCCAGTTATTCTCCAAACTTCGAATCCCAGGATTCCAGCAATTAAAATGACATCAGTGTATAGCGGCATAATGTGAAATAGACTTTGGATTCCTTGGACTGTGGAGCTTTAGCTATAAACACTAAATGGTCTTGGGGAAGTTACCTTCTCTTAGACTGAATCTGCACTGCAGAAATAATTCAGTTTGACACAACTTTAAATGCCATGGCTGTTTACTACAGAACCCTGGAGTTTGTAGATTGTTGTAGCCTCAGAGCTCTCTGACAAAGAAGGCTAAATATCTCACAAAACTACAGAACCCAGAATTTCATAGCATTGAGCCATAGCAGTTAAAACAGTATCAAATCATTCATTTTTTAAAAATTATGTTATGTCTGATGTTCTGTCCTTTGGTGAAAAGGGCATTAGAAATAAATTATGTTTTGTTGTTGTTGTTGTTGTCGTCATCATTATCATCATCATCAGTTCTGCAGTTCAGATTCAGTCTTAGTTCAGCCTACTGCATCAGGTTCTTGCAAAGATAAAATTGTGGGGATCCATGAAGTCTCCTTGAGTTCTCCTCAGAGGTAAAGTGGCTTCCAAATGTAACTTGGAAATCAAATGGTTCCACAATCACTTGTAAGTCTGGGGCTGGGTTGTCCCACACCATACAACTAGATTTCCCCATAGTGAAGGTGCTCAAATGTGTTATACTATAACTTCCATTATCCCCAGCCATCAAGACCACTGACCACACTGACTTAGTTTTTTGTGAGTTTTTCGGGCTATGTGTCCATGTTCTAGAAGAGTTTATTCCTGATGTTTCGCCTGCATCTGTGGTTGGCATCTTCAGAGAATGCTGGTATGGAAAGGAGTTGGGTAAGCATTCTCTGAAGATGCCAGCCACAGATGCTGGCAAAACGTCAGGAATGAACTCTTCTAGAACATGGCCACATAGCCTGAAAAACACAAAAACCTATGGATGCCAGCCATGAAACCCTTTGACTTCACATCCTGACTTAGGTTAATGTGAATCGTAGGTCAACATATCTGGAGGGCATCTGTTTAGAAATGAGTGGAATGGAAACTACAGATGCTTCACTTTCCTTTGTGGTTAGAATTAACTGCATGGCATGTTTTTCTGCAGATGCCAAATGTTAATAATTGTCATGTGCATGTGATCCCTTAAATTACATTTGTGCTAGAAATTCCATATAAGTAAATGCTAATTGTAAAAGGGGGGAAAACTTTAGAAAAGGGAAATTTTGCTAAGAACATTGATAGATCTTCCTTAATTCCATGTAAATGCAATACATTCACTCTCAGGCATTCTTCTCTCTAGAAGACAGGAGCCAAATGTTATCATTTGCTTGTTCTAAAATAAATAAATAAATAGACAACCCCCTCCCCATAATTTTTTATAATTACTGGAGGAGTACCACAAAATGCTTGGAGACAGAGACACCAAAAATCTTTAAAACATGACCTAATGTTTTTGGAACCCAAACATCAAGCTGTGCCCTCTGGGCTGCTCAGATATTCTTCAGTTTTTTTTTCTTTTCATGCATTTCATAATCCTTTCTTGTAAAAGAGAAGAAAAAACAGGGAGAGACAGAGGAGAGGGACTGAAAAATGTAAGAGCACATTTATTTTTGTTGTTCTCTTTCAGTTGTCCTTGCACTGGCTGATTCCCTTGAAGTGTCTTTATACACCTACAAGAACAAGGGACATCAGTCAAACTGGTCTTCTTCCCCACTGCCACCCATGGACCCTGGGATGCAGGGGCATAAGAGGGACCTCCGAGGGTCTTCCTCTCCACTGCCACGCATGGATCCTGGGATGCAGGGGCATAAGAGGGACCTCCGGGGGTCTTCCTCTCCACTACTACGCATGGATCCCGGGATGCAGGGGCATGAGAGGGACCTCTGGGGTTCTCCCTCCCCACTGCCACACATGGATATTGGGATGCAGGGGCATGAGAGGGACCTCCAGGGGTCTCCCTACCCACTGCCATGCATGGATCCCAGGATGCAGGGGTGGCAGGGGCCCGAGAGGGACCTCCGGGGTTCTCCCTCCCCACTGCCAACCATGCATCCTGGGATGCAGGGGTGGCAGGGGCCTGAGAGGGACCTCCGGGGTTCTCCCTCCCTACTGCCAACCATGGGTCACAGGATACAGGGGTGGCAGGGGCCTGAGGGTGACCTCCAGGGTTCTCCCTCCCCACTGCCAACCATGGATCTTGGGATACAGGGGAGGCAAGGGACCTCCAGGGTTCTCTCTCCCCACTGACACCCCTTCTTGGACTTGCCTCCATCCTCCTCCTCCTCTTCTCCGCTTCCCCATTGTCTTGCTCTGTTGCCATACTCCTCATCTCACTATCTCAGCCTCTGGTCACACTCTCAGCCTCCAACCCCCCCCCCCCCAAATTTCCAAGCCGAGTTTACATCAGATGATTGACAGGGGATTTTGAAGTGGCGTGGTCAGTAGGAACCACAAACATACAAAAAGAAAAAAAACGATCACACTGGTTAAGGGGGGGAAATCCTTTCATAGTAGGAACAAGGGGCCTTTTGAAATCGCTTTCCAAACTGGGGCAAGAGCAAATCACGAAGCGATTAATCCTGCCAGTGGGAATGACCCCTTAGTGTCACAGTGCTAATAAGGAACCTGTCAGGAAAAAAAGAGAGAAGCCTAGCTTTAATACTACAAACCTGGGGCCCATTCACGCTGCAGAATTATAGCATTATTATTCCACTTTAACTTCCGTGGTTTTGTTCTATGGCATCTTGGAGCATATTGGCTAAGAATTCTAAATTCCCTTCTCTAAATTTCCTATCCTAGGACTCCATAGGAGAGAATCATAGCACTATAGTTCTGTGAATGGGCCCCTGGTTGAATACAGAGGGATTTAGTTCTACATTTTAAAGAGCTAAGCACCCAATACATGTGCTGTAATGAGTTCGCCAGGATTGAACAAAAACATTAATAAATCTGTCATATCTCTGTTTTCTGCTATATAGGTTGTAATCCCATACATGCCTACCTAGGAAAAAGTTCCATTGAATGTAATAAAGCTTACCTGTGAGTAGGAATGCATATGATTGCACTCCGAATCTTACGCAGCTGCCAGAAATTTGAACTATTATGGCATAATCACATAATTTTGATTCCTCAATCTTCAACTGATGGGATTAATGTCTGTTTCCAGCAGTCTGCATAACACAGTAGCAGCAATCATCATGTAAGAAATTGCTTTGCACCCATTTGCCAGTTTTGAAGCAATTCCACTGGCTCACATTCTATTTCTAAGTACAATCAAAGTAACCACACATATCTTTAAGATATACACACCTTGCCTGTGTGGCACCTCAAGGGCCTTGTTTTTCACAGAGAGCGTTTTGGGCACTGAAATATTCACTGGATCTGGAAGCCTTTCTACAGGAATTTTGCTGTCTGAAGTTAAGGAGGGGACAGAAGCAGACTTTTCAGTTGGAACCACATTAGAAACCTCTCCTATACAATTTAGACCTGAAACATTATTGCTTTGTATGTTAGATGATAATAGTGAGAAAAAATATGGAAGAGTTATTTATTATATATTCATTGCAGCTAGATTAATTTATGCCAAACATTGGAAGGTAAACAAAGATATGCAAACAAATGAATGGGAAATTAAGCTTCTAGACACGATGGAGATGGATGTTCTATCTCCAAAAAAATAATCAATGAACAAAAATAGAAAATATAATAGATAACGGGGGGAAAGTATATGAGTATATGAGGAAAAAATGGGGAAACTCAATAGTTATAAGCTTGTTGGAGGAATAAAATCCTTGGCAATGTAATATTGTACTAAAATTAACATTTGTAAAGTGCCATGATGAGAAAAAAACTCTCTCGAAGAGCTAACTGTAAGATTAAGAAATGGATATATACATTCTGATGAATTGGTCAATTTTTCCTGGATAAGGAAGGTTAGATAAAAGACAAATGGATAAAGTATTTAATTAAATAAGGTATACAAGTAAGAAAAAGGAGTAGGATAAAGGAAGGTATAAGAAAGTAACGAATGTTGATGGTTGTAAGTTTTAGATGTATATGAGATGTGCCGATTTTATTTGTTTATACAATGTTGTATGTAAATGTTATCTTAGACTAGAAAGTACGTTTAATGTATTTATGTTATTTGTACTATTTGTACAAATGCGTGAGTGATGAACGGAGGGAGAATGAATGGGAAGTGTGCCTGTGGCATGCGCCTGCGCACCCCTGCACCTGTATTCAAGGCAATGGGGCTTGAATATAGGCAAAACTCTGTTTTCGTGAGGGGGTCCAGAATGTATTTCTCTTACTTATTTATTTAATCTCATTTGAAGGGTGCCTTTCTCCCAGAATAAAGTCACAAGGCAGCTGCCAGACAGAGTCAATTAAAAAACCTTCATAATAAAAATATAAAAGCAATTAAAATCAGCACATAAAACAATAGAAAATCATTTAAAAGACATACAAAAGTTAAAAGATAATTCAAATATCCCAGTAAGATTATTGGGATAATAAACTTGCCTAAAGAGAAAAAGGTCTTTGCTTGCTGGAGAAAAGAAAACATAGAAGGGGCTAGGTTAGGCTCCCATGCATTGCAGAGGATGGGAGCAGCCGCTGAGAAGGCTTTTGCTCATGTCCTCTGATGGTGATGAGACTGAGAGAAAGCCTTCCCCTCTAATCTTAGCACTCTAGTCAGTTTATATGGGGAGATACAGTCTTTAGGATAGCCTGGATATAATGCTTTTGTTGCTTTTTTTGAATGTCATCCTTGTGCATATACATATATATGTGCTGCCGAAGTGGGTTATAAAATCTGCTGCCACACTGCAGAATGAATGCAGCTTGACATCACTTTAACTGTCCTAGTTCCATCCTATGAAATCTTGTGGTTTGTAGTTTGTTGTGGCACCACAACTCTGACAGAGAAGGCTAAATATCTGATAAAATTACAAAATCCCAGAATTCAATAGCATTGAGGCATGGAAGATAAGTTGGTGTTAACTGCATTTATTCTGCAGTGTAGATGCAGCTGTGGGTGGATAAAAATACTGTTGTGGAACCAGAGCATAGGACACTCCCTTGTGTTGTTGACAAAGAATGAATACTAATTTACAGCAACAGACTGAAGGCCTCTGAAAATATTTGCCTAGCATTATAAGCGTTGTTTTTATTAAAGCAAGTAACTTTATTTCCTGATTCTATTTTTAAAAAATCTTTATGCTGCGGACCTACTAAGTACAAAACACACCCTCTTCCCATCCACTTCATTGTCATCACAGCACACATGGCAGAACATGAGACAACATCATTAGTCAGCATTGGTCTGGGTCATATTCCTCCTCCTACGCTGAGTGAGGCCCGTAAAAGTAACTAAGAAGGTACCATTACACTTCAAAAGGAATGAAGTTATGCCTTCTTACATTAACATTGTAATATAACTTGGTTATATCTCGTAGAATTCAAAGATATAGCCAGGTGAGTCTGCAGAATCCGTATGTAGAGAGATCTTGTAGCACCTTTGAGACTACTGTAACTAAAGAAAGAAGTTGGTAGCATGAGCTTTCATAGACTTAAGTCTACTTCCTCAGATGCACTTGGTGAACTTGGGCAAGACATATGCTCTCAGCCTCTCGGACCAAATGCATCTGAGGAAGTAGACTTAAGTCTATGAAAGCTCGTGCTGTCATCTTCTTTCTTTAGTAGACCAAATGCATCTAAGGAAGTAGACTTTACAAAAACTCAAGCTGCCAACTTCTTTCTTTAGTTACTCTCAAAAGTGCTACAAGATCTCTCTCCGTATTGGTTATATATCTTATGTGTGTTCTGTGCCTTCAAGTCATTTCCGACTTATAGCAACCCTAAGGTAACCCTACCATGGATTTTTCTTGGCAGGATTTGTTCAGAGGAGGCTTGCCATTGCCTTCCCCTGAGGCTGAGAGCATGTGCCTTGCCCAAGGCCACCAAGTGGGTTTCATGGCCAACCTGAGAGTTATATCAGAAAGGAATTGATTGCAAATGCCTTGTTATTTGCAATACATTACTTCCAAGGTCTCCTCCAGATAGTTAAGAACCTTATTTTATTTCATCAATAAAAATAAGGGCACTTGGTTCCCAGCAAGAGAAGCCGATTTTGGAGAGGATGTAGAAGTGAAGGGAATAAGAAGTGTGTAAAATATACCTGCAATTCTTGGTCTTTCAATTTTGGGGAGGGCATCGAAGTGCATGGAACAGGAGGTGCCCAAAATATAGCTCCACTTCCCTGAACTCTAATATAGTCCCCAGTGTTCCTATACACATATCTGATGTTCTTGAAGGAACCTCATACATATCCAGGCATACTTCCCATGCAAAAGGTCCAACTCTCTGATACCTTTTGTTTTCACCACATTGGGTGAAAAGCTGGTGACTTAACTACACTTCTTCAGAGTCAATAGCTGTTGAGTTGGTTTGGAAAAACAGTACTGGAGGCTTCTGGAATATATTTCAGGCATGCCAGCCTTGCTAGAGGTGGTTTCACCTATTTTCTTGGTTGTGAGGTGGGAAACATTGCTATTACTAAATCTTCCTTGAGATGACGGCAGAGTATAATATTAGCTCCTAGCTTTGCACCAAGGGCAAGAGAAGGATTAGAACATGTAGAAGCAGGGGTAGTAATACTGGGTTGCCACGATATCGATGATTGAAGACCAATTAATTTTTTTTCCTTACAAGAGGGAAAATAGCCAAAGGATTAAACCACATTAATTATTTATTGAATTGCTGCCTCTGCAGGGGAAAAAAAAAAAAACGAGGGGGGAGAGCAAAATATATATATCACTCAATATGTGGCAAGATAATCGCTTCGGTAATCTGAACTGTTGCTTTGATAACTTTCTTGGCTCCAAGGTCAATTTAAAATATAACCAGGGAAACGTTAAGAGTACTTAGGCTGAGCGGTGGAAAATATTGCCGCTTTGATTTATTGTTTTCTTATAGACAGGGAGAATTTCTGAATTCATTTCCTTTGCATTTAGGAGAATGACTATTGGCACTGCTGAAAGATGCAGCCCTCTTGGCAGAGGGATCTGTGCCAATGAAAGATAACAACCCAACATTTTTTGAGAAAACCTGGTGGAGTTACTCTGTGGGATAATTCCAAAACAACAACAAAACCTGGCGGATTTACTTGGCAGTCAGCTTTCTAGTCCATTACAGTCAGTAAGGACCTCACAGACTACAACCAGGTATAACTAAAATTATAATCATACCTAATACAGACTGTTGCATCTACGAAAATGGGATGAAATAACCAAATAATCTCCCCAATATGCCCTAGGCTCCCTGTGAAAAGTCAATGAGCCCAACACACAACCAATGTGTGAGAGCGTTAACTCTTACAGGAACCTCAAGAGAATGTAATGAAATAAATAAATAAATACATTGAAACTAACTCATCTGCCTTTCATATCTATTTGTCCTCCCTCTCATCATCATCATCATCATCATCATCATCATCATCTCATACCAGCAAGTAAAAATGTGCAACTGAACAATATGAGTGGTGCAACACTGAAGTGACCCAATTGTTCATCATGTATACAGCAACCTTCAACAGTCTTGACTTCTTCAATGTGCTCTACATGGGGCTACCCTTGGGATTGCAAGCATGCCAGAGGCGCATGAGCGCCCGGGCCCCTTGGGCCTGGGACAAACTGCCAAACCCAGGCGGGGATCATTCAAGGGCCCCAAACCCAGGATTGTCCCAGGTAAAACCGGGATATGGCAAGCCTACTTCTGGGCGCAGTACTAAGTGATATTATCTTTAAGTCCCTACATGGCTTGGGCCTGAGTTACTTGCGGGAACACCTCTCCCTACATAATCCACCCTGCACTCTTAGAATATCGGGGAAGAATTTCTTGGAATTATATACAACTTGACTAACATCCACTTGCCAGAAAGCTTTCACTGCAGCTGCTCCTAAGCTATTGTTAGAATCCTGGTTGTATTCTACCAGATATATGCTTTATGTTCTGTTGGTGGTGATGATGGGGGTTGGGGTGCTTTTCGCTAGGGCTAGTTTAGTTAGAGCATGTAGGAGCTGAACGGTGCCAGGTGGGTCTTATCTTAGTGGCCTTGGAGATCTCTCTCTCAGAGGCTTGGAATGCAGCATAGAGCAAAGGGAGTTGGGAGCTGAGGGGGGAAAGAGATGGGCGAAGTAGTAATGGTGAGAAAGAGGTGGGGATGTTCTTTCGTGCGCTTTTGGCTGGGGGGGTGGAGTAGACAGGCTTGGGGGTTTTAGCTATTGCTTTTGCTGGGAGGGGTCAGTCTCAGCTAAGACGCTGAATGATGTGGAATTGCTGATTCTGGAGCTATCAATAAAGTTCTGTTTATTCTACAAGAAGCTGACTGGTTGATTGTCCTGGATTCTAGTCCCTCATTCTGACAGCTATGGAATAGTCTCCTGGAGGAGATCCGTCTTGCCACTTCCTTGGAAGCTTTTAAGAAGGCAGTTAAGACGGACCTCTTCCGGAGAGCTTACTCACTGGATCTCTTGTAAGAGATACTACTTTACTCCTTGACCTAGATTGAAATATCTTTCTCCTCTCTTTCTCCTGATAATATTGTTTTAATTGCTGATTGTTTTGTATTTTAGTATATTTTACTGCTATTTTATTATTGTGATCTATGCTTGTATATTGTATAATGGGAAAGTATCATTCTTTGAAAAGTATGCCATGAGTTCAGATCGGGTACGCAATGTAGTCAAGTTGGGCATGGAGGCGTGCAATAAGTTATGTTTTCACCCATTTAAGCCCATGGTACAGATCAGGTGAAAAGAGGTGTGCGGTATTCTCCTAAATCTCCTTGTTTTCTGTACCTGGGAGAGAGGTAGCTATAAAACTCTGACCCCCCCAAAATGGTCACTACCTTTCCCCTCCCTTCCACACACAGATGGCTCTGTACTAAAGTTAGGATCATCCAGACCATAGTACTTCTGATTTCTGTATATTGTTGTGAAAAATGGACAGTGAAGAAAGCACACAGAAAAAGAGTAAACTCATTTGAAATGTGGTGCTGGAGGTGAGTTCTAGCAATACCATAGGCTGTTAAAAAGACACATTAATGAGTCTTAAAGCAAATCAAATTTGAACCTTCCTTGGAAGTCAACATGATTAAACTGAGGTTATTTCATTTTCAACATATCCTGAGGCAACAGTCCTTATTAGAAAAGATTATAATACTGGGCAAAATGGAAGGCAACAGGAAAAGAGGAAGACTTCATTACAGGTGGATAGACTCGACCCAAGCAGGGCATGGAGTGAAGTGCTGCCAAGGAAGGACTTTTGCAACCAGTCTATATAAATAGCCATAGAAATACAAAACTTGTGGCTATGGTGATGAGGTGACAAGTTCAGTCTTTACTATGGTTGTTGAGGAACAAAGGCAGATGGAAAGATATTGCCTAAGTGGAGGGAGTTTAGGAATGTGATGTGTACAGGCTGGAAACCAGAAAAGAGATATGATAAATTGGCCAAGAGCTTCCTCATGAGGCTGGAGGTGTTGACCAGTGTTACAATGTGTGTCATTTGCCAGGAGGCCTTCCTGGCTAACACTTCACTCCATGCATCTGAGGAAGTAGACCAAGTATATTAAAGCTTATGCTACAAAGTTTATGCCTTTCCAGATCACACTATACACACACACACACACACACACACACACACCCAAGTCCTTTTCAGACAAGCATTCTCTGAAGATGCCAGCCACAGATGCTGGTGAAACGTCAGGAAGAAACTCTTCTAGAACATGGCCACAGAGCCTGAAAACCCCCCAAAAAACTTCTTTTCCACTGTCAGTCTCAAAGGTGCTACAAGATCCCTTTGCATTCTAATATTGGTGGTAATGTAAACCTACCAGGCTGAGTAGGCACTCATAGCCATACTTGAATATGTTCAGTCATCCATGTGAGTGGCCATCATAATATCTTATGATACTAAATTCTCTGAAGATGCCAGCCACAGATGCTGGTGAAATGTCAGGAATGAACTCTTCTAGAACATGGCCACACAGTCCAAAAATGCTGCAGAAATATAGAGTAAATTCTGTTGTTTGACTGTATAGGGTTCAGTGTGTACAGTCTGTACAGTGTGAAAAAGTACATCTTTGTATATGTCCTGGACAGTATCTCTGGATTACTACTTTTCCTAAATTATAGAAAATAATCATTTAAGCCTGCAGCACTAGATGGATGGGGAATTTCTTCACATGATTTCCTCCCAATGAAATAGCACTCTGTCAGCTTATGAATATGCACACCTTGGCGCCAATGTATCTTCAGGAGAACATCTCCATGTACATTAATGTCAAAGCGTTTAGACTGACAACAGAGATCTTGCTCCTAGTAGCTTCACATGCGGAAGTCCATTGCGTGGTTGCTCTGGCAGAATTAGCCCTACCCTTAGACATGAGCTGGATGCCTTAGGCAGCAGATTTTGGCTGTAATGACAGGACAACAGATTCTTAATTAAGAATTGCTGGTAAGTTTATCCAGCACTTCCTGAGTTGAGGATAATTTTGCTAATTATGTGAATAAAACATTTGGCTGACAATGTCTCCAGTTGTTACCATTGGTTTTGTGCCAAGTTCCTTGAAAAATTGATAAAATCAAACAATTTCTTGTGAGGAGCCAAACTTTGCAGCTTGTTCAGGAGGTCACCATATATTTAAATATCATGTTTCCACCCAATTGATCCATGTGCAGAACACATACAGATATCCTAAGCATTTGTTCCAGGAGGTACCTGAAGTAACTCAACTGGCCCAAGATTTTACTACAGTCTTCCTTTTGGCCCCATATAATAATACACTAAGTATGGACTCAGATCAAGTGTGAGGATTTGGATAGCATAACAGACAGACATACAGACAAAACTTCAAATTTATGGGGGGGAAAGGTGCTCTTCATCTCATTCTCATTCTGGTGGCAAGATCTTTTGCAGGGACACAGGGGGTTATCCTGAACCTTGATCTGTCAGGACAACTTCTTTCTATGGAAACAAGGGCACTTTGTGGCATGTCGGCAGTGATATTAGGGTTCGGGAACACACAGCAACTGCACGCTCCCAAACCCGAATACATATGGATGCTGGCATCATGGTGGCCTCCCATCCATATGGGGGCTACCATGATGCCGCTGCCACCGTACAGCAACCAGACGTCACTGGCAGGAAGTGGCATCATGGCGGTGCCCCTTTCTGCTTCCGGCATCACAAAAAAGAAGCCGCTCTAGGCACGGGGCAAAAATGGATGGCACAGAGCTGTCTGTACTGCCCCAAGGATTGTGAGTATACACCATATACCTAATCTGCTGCTGTTCTTGTGTGCTTTCAAGTTGTTTCTGACTTATGGCAACCCTATGGGATTTTCTTGGCAAGATTTATTCAGAGGAGGTTTGCTATTGCCTTACTCTGAGGCTTAGAGCATGTGGCTTTCCCAAGGTCTACCAGTGAGTTTCATTGCCGAGCTGGGAATATATAAAGAGAGATACATATAGAGACATAAAACTTAGATTCATATAGTGACATAAAACTGCTCAGAAGCTGTGAGCATTCTATAACCTGGCCTTGTGGACCTCAGAAGAGGCCTTATTTTCTTTCCCATCATGTTCACAGGAATGGCTGGTGAGGATATAAGATAGGGCCTTCTTGGTGGCTGCACCCAGGTGCTGGAATTTCCTTTTGCTGAAGCTAGAATGGCCTCCTCTTTCTTGTTCTTCTGCTAACAGTCATAGGCCTTTATAGTCTGACAGGCTTCTGAGAACCGACTTGATGTTTTTAAAGAAAAGGTGTATCAGGGTGCGGCATTGTCTTAACTGTACTGTGATCAACCTGCTTTTTTACTATATTTAATGTTATGTTTTAAAATGTTTTTAATGTCGTTGATACTTTAATTCCATTTTAACATTGTGCTTTGTATTCATTTAATTTGTGAACTACCCCAAGTCCTTATTTTTGGGGAAAGTCAGAATATGAATAAAGTTAATAGCTGAAAACAACAATAGCAATGACATGCGTGGTGATAATGATCCCTGACATTTTTGTTTTTCTGCCTTTTCATGCCCCTGGAGCAATTGGTTTAAATTGTCTTCCCAGTTTCTCTGCCTATTAATAGGGTACAGAATTTGACAAACTGCCACTGTTTATTCTTTAATTACATTTTCTTGGTATCAGGGGCGAAATAGTGCAAAGGTAGGATAAAATTTGATAACCTAATTTTAAAATCTGCACATTTCTAGTTCAACTCTTTATCTCTAGTACAAATAGCAAAGAGGTTCACCCAGTTTTCGTGCCTAAACCTGAGATCTTTTTAACTAGTGATGTCAGGATTGGAATCTGGGACCTCCTGCATGCAAAATACATGCTCTGTGGTGACCTTAGGCAAACCACACTCTCTCATCTTTAGATAAAGGCAAAGGCAATCCCCCTCTGACAAGCATTCTGCCAAAAAAACCTTGTGATAGGGTCATCTTATGGTTGCTGTAAGTCAGAAATGACTTCAAACCACACAACAGCAACAACAACAATTGCTGAGCGAAGGTAAGACGCTAAGGTAAGGATCCCGCAATTAAAACTCTTGTTTTTAACTAGCCTCCTTCATGCACAAGCAATGGAGGGTCAAATTTTGTCTCTTCTTCCCAGTTCCCAGCTAGCATTTTTTTTTTCTTATAGAAGAAACCTCCATAGCTGTATTTTCTGGCTGGCAATCCAAGTGCTATCTTTTGATAAGTTGCCCATGTGTACATGTGAAGTTGGCACACCCTTCTACCTTTCTGTCGCCACGTTTCCACATCATTCTTTAGTGCCTTGATGCAAGCAGACTTATAATACTCTCTCAGTCAACACCTTTAAAATGGAAGTAATTGTAATTTTTTAAAAAAAGTTGCCTTCCCAGAAGGGTCTTGAGGATGGTGTTGACATAGACATTGTCTATGCGGCTTTTTCAACAGGCAACGTGATAAATGCCAACAGGCAATGCGATAAATGGAGATATTATTTTTGGCTGATGCTTGGAGCACCACCTTTTCCCTAAAGAACCAGACAGCATAAAGTAAGCTCATCATTAATCAGCACAATTAAGAGAGCATCTGCTCTGATACCTTTTGCTTTTTCTATGTTGAAATCTCATAGGATTTTATACAGGGGATGGGATGTCGTTGTCAGGTTCCCGTCCCATCCTTCCCGCGTAATTGCAGGAAGAACTTTCAGATGACGTCACACTTATCCGGACATTATCCCATCCGGAAAGCATGAGTGACAGCGATAGTGTGAAAGCCTTTCAAATGACGTCACGTTGATCCTGTCATTGTCCTTTCATTGTCCCATCATTGAAGTGGCATTGTCCAGCATTCTGCATTAACAGGAGTTTGCAATACCATTTTAATGACAGGATAATGACAGGATCATCAGTACGTTGTGAAAGACTTTCACACAATCGCTGTCATGGTTGGGATAAGGATGGGGGAGTGATCCTGTCCCTATCCTGTCTGTGTGTGATAATCTCGATAGACTTGAACCTTATTCTCTGTGCAGTCCTTAGAAGAGCAGGGCCCCTTGGTCATCTTGATCACTTGCACTGGAAAAGTAGAGCATCCTTGAAGTAGCAGCTTCAACTACTTTGTAGCATCAATCGGGCATTTAAATGAACAAATGATTCAACTGGGAGGGGAGAATCATCAGGTTTAAATAACACTGGAGAAACTTTCTTAGCTGCCTGACAAGAGAAGATAGAACCTAAGGTGAGGTGTGGCGATGAAACATGAAAAGATGTGTGTGGCCTATTAAATCAAGCATCTTGTTTCGCACATTGGAACCCCCCCTCCGCACACACACAAAAAAAGCTTTAAAAAAAATTTTGGACCACCATATCCCAATCCCCTAGCTGGGATATTCTACGAGTTATAACACACAAAAGTTTATTTGTTAAGTTCTGGGCCAAAAAGATATCTATGAAAAGCCCACAAGCAGAGCATGAACGAGATAGCACTCTCCTGCTCATGCAAATGATACCTAGAGGCATGGTATCTTTGGTACTCGAGGTAATGTTGAACTATCACGACTGGTATACTGTGATTGATTTGTCTTCTAAAAATGTGTCTAATAGGTTCTTAGAGCTATTTAGGGCAATAGTTCTCAATACATTTCCACTTAGTGAATTCCATAGGCTATAATCTCTCTCTCTCGATATCCACCCCAGTAGTGAGGAATTAGATGTTCATGATCCATATATGTCATAAGGATCCTCTTCAAATGGTGTGTATTTCCTTTCTGCCATCCAGAGCAGATAGGCTTTTTTAAAAAGACCACTGGAAAATTTTACTCTCTCTCTCTCTCTCTCTCTCTCTCTCTCTCTCTCTCTCTGTGTGTGTGTGTGTGTGTATGAGCTATTGCTTGTAGGCGACCAGAAGTCCCACCCTTTCCTGGCCTTCCAACCAATTGGGGGGGCCACAGGAAGGACTTCCAGCCGCAATGGGGGGTCACAGCCCACAAAGTTTGAAACCGCTGCCCTAGAGGAGAAGATCAAAATTCAAATTGATCTTGATAGATTAGAAAGCTGAGTCAAAACTAAGAAAATGAATTTCAAAAGGGAGAAATGTAAGGTACTACACTTAGGGTGAAAAAATGAAATGCAAAAATATTGGATGGGGACACCTGGCTTAATGAGACTACAAAAGGGATCTAGAAGCCATAGTAGACCACAAGTTGTACATGAGTCAAAAGAGTGATGTGGCAGCTAAAAAGCAAAAATAGTTCTAGGATGCTTCAATAGAAATATAGTGTCAAGGGAAGTAATTGTTCCACTGTGTTCTGCTTTTGTCAGGCCTCACCTGCCATACTGTTTCCAATTCTGGGCACCAGCATTAAAAAAGGATTTTGAGAAACTGGAGCATGTCCAGAGGAGGGTGAACAAAATGATGAAGGGTCTGGAAACTTATGAGGAGCAACTTGGGCATGTTTAACCTGGAGAAGAGGTTAAGATGTGATACAATAGCCCTGTTTAAGTATTTGAAGGGGTGTCATATTGATGATGGAGTAAGCTTGTTTTCTGCTGCTTTAGAGACTAAGGAGCTTATCACATGGACAAAAAACCTGACTTCAGCCAAACGGGATGCAGGTGGGTTGTGGGATACAGGCAGGAATTATCACAAGTAATTTGCTGTTGATTCTGCCAAGCAAGTGCAGCCCGGCTGCAGCCCAGGTCCCAGGTGCACTTCGGAGGCCACTTTTCAAAGTCTTAAAACTCCTGGCTTTGAAAATCAGCCTCTGAAGTGCGTTTGGGACCTAGTATGCACTCTCAAAGTGGAATCAGTGGTGAATTATGTGCAGTAATTCCTGCCTGCATCCCACAATCCACCTGCATCTCGTTGGGCTGCAGTTGGGGTTTCTGTCCATGTGATAAGCTCCTAGAGCAAGGAGCAAGCTACAGGAAAAGAGATTCCACCTCAATGCTGGAGTTTATCAAACGGGAGGAATTTCTCTTAAATTTGAATGAAAAGAAAGTGGGGCCAAAACACATTCACTTAATACGCATTGCATTCGAACTGGCTCCCCATTGCCCGAAAATAGCTTGCCATTGCCCGAATTTGCGTGTGGCAGTCTATCACGCAATAACATGAAACCACATGATTGCATTCGGACTGACTTTCCATTGCCTGAATTTGCGTGTAGTGGGTTATCATGCAATAATGGCCCATTCCTCACGGGCACCCTAGTACGTGCCGAGCACATACTAGGGTTAGAAAGGGGCATTCTTTCCGGATGCCCCTAACTCTAGTACGCGCTCGGCATGTACAAAATGGCGGTGCCTGTTCTACATGGGCACTGCCATCTTGACGTAGCGGACGCTTAGCCTCCGCACATCGCACGGTGCTAATGATGTCACGAGTGCGTCATTGACGCCTTGCAGCATCATTATCGCGCCACAAACTGTTCAACCATGGGACACATTCCCTCGGAGTGTGGCGGAGTGTCCTTCTTTGGAGGTTTTTAAACAGAAGCTGGATGACAATTTGTTAGGGGTTCTTTGATTGTATGTTCCTGCATGACAGAATGGGGTTGGACTTGGTGGCCCTTGAGGTCTCTTACAGCTCTATGATTCCATGATTCTAATCAGAAAAAGTCCTTTTTCTGTAGAAAATGGAACTTCCAAAGCAAATCTCAGAGCCAGGGTCAAATGACTTTAAAGATCTCCAGCTATGCCTAAATTGGAGAAATCTCTCTTCCAAGACGGAAGCACTTGGAGAAGATGTTTTAATACAGTGATACTCAAAGTGGCACTCCATAAACCAGTGCTGGTCCATTAGTCATTGGCTGCTGATCTGTAGCAAATTTCTAAGAAAGAAAGAAGCCATTGGGTATAAATATGGTGCCAGTCCCTTGCACAGGGGGAAAAACATTCAACCTTCTGCCCCATCAGATAGATGAAGATGCACTACTTTTATCATAGATGTTTATCACACTATACTCTTATAGTGCTACTATTCCACTTTGACTCCTCTAGCTGCCTCCTGTTGCATTCTGGGATTGGCAGTTTTAAGGAGGGGTATTTAGAATTCTCAGGCAGAGAAGTTATCAGGCAGCTAGAGGGGTCAAAGTGGAATAGTAGCACTATAAGAGTATAGTGTGATAAACATCATAGATTAATAGAATCAAAGAGTTGGAAGAGACCGCAAGGGCCATCCAGTCCAACCCCATTCTGCCATGCAGGAACTCTCAATCTAAGCATCCCTGACAAATGGCCACCCAGCCTCTGTTAAAAGACCTCCAAGGAAGGAGACTCCACCATAATCTCCGAGGAAGGAGTGTGTTCCACTGTCAAACAACCCTTACTCTCAGGAAGTTCCTTCTAATGTTAAGGCAGAATCTCTTTTCCTGGAGATTGCATCCATTGCTCTGGGTCCTATTCTCTGGAGCAACAGAAAACAAGCTTGCTCCCTCCTCAATATGACATCCCTTCAAATGTGTAAACAGGGCTATCATATCACCTCTTAACCTTCTCTTCTCCAGGCTAAACATCCCCAGCTCCCTCAGTCATTCCTCATAGGACATGGTTTCCAGACCCTTCACCATTTTAGTCGCCCTCCTTTGGACACGCTCTAGTTTTTCAATGTCTTTTTTGAATGTTGGTGCCCAGAACCAGACACAATATTCCAGGTGGCGCCTGACCAAAGCAGAATATAGTGGCACTATTACTTCCCTTGATCTAGACACTATTCTTTTATTTTTTTTCAAGTCAGCCCAAAATTGATGCAGCGTAAAATTGCATTGGCCTTTTTAGCTGCCGTGTCGTACTGTTGACTCATGTTCAACTTATGGTCTACTTGGACTCCTAGATCCCTTTCACATGTAATCTCATGAATTAGTGGCTTGTTTGTGGGTCAACCCAGAGATGGTTCTGTTCTCTCAGTACACCCACAGACAATCCAAAAAGAGCAGATTTGAGGATTCCTGAGGTCTAGCTTATGTGTGATGTCAGCAAAATCGAAATGGGTGAATTGAGAGGCAAACAAGTGTCTGCAAGAAGCAGCTGGCACATAAAGTCTTGACTCAGGCAAGTGTGACAGGCCTAGTCAAGTATCCAAAGACTTGACAGAGCTAGTTTCAGCAAAAATGGGGAACCCACATAGGTCCCATGGTTAGAAGCCTCACCTTCAGGTTGAACTCTCCCCAATGACAGGAATGTGTTATTAGAGCGACGGATTTCCAAGTGGACCTAGGATGATCCTAGCAAACAGGGAAACAAAACATTGCCTTATCTCTCATGCTGGTTATACTATAGATTATTACCTTTGCTGTTGTCCTATAGGAGCCTGAACGAATTGAAATCAATGGAAGGTTTAGCAGATTAGTCAAAAAGTGTCAGATTTAATCAGTGAGGATAAGTTTTTATTGGTGTGGTCCTATGTTAAATTAGTTTTAACAGCAGTTTTGAGTCAAGATACCTGGTAGTTCATTGGGCCTGTAAGGCAGTCATCTGAATTCTTCTGCTGACTCCAATGGACCATTTCCATCATCATTATTACTTATGCAGACTGATTTTACAGCCAGTATATGGTTACTAGGTGTGTGCCCCAAACAAAAGATTGAATTTGCTTCCTAGGCCAGTGATGTACAAAACAATCCACAAACGGTCAGATCAGACCAATCTAGTGGTTGCCTAGTTTGATTCTTGTCTGAATCTGAATCCCAGTTCAGCGATGGAAACTTTTGTATTTCTTATGTTTATCATTGGAAACCAACCTCCACCCTCTGTTTGTTAGAAAGTGATAGCAATTGTAGGCACAGGAGCATCTTAAACCTACTGGGTTTTATGCCTGTCACATTTCACACAGTTCAAGGATTTGGATTATACTTTAATTTTATTTATTGTAAGCAAAATGCTGATTTTATTTAAGGTTTTGGCAGAACTGATTTAAATTTGATTTGACCTACCGTCAAAGGTCTCAGGTTTGTCAAAGTTAAGCAAAATACATGCAGAGAGATTTACACAAAGGAGTATTATTATTATTATTATTATTATTATTATTATTATTATTATTTTAAAAAAGGAAGCTTTGAGGAAAATGCTATAAAGAATTGCTATAAGAACAGGCTGGGATGTTGGACCATTTTAAAAAATTGATACAGTTTTTTTTTCTCTATATATAGTTTTATCTTTTTAAAATATGTTTTAACACCATAATAATTTAATTCCTTTTTAATGTACGTTTTTAAAAGGTGTTTTTAATTGTGCTGTTTTTATTGCTGTGAAGCCGCTCTGAGTCCCAGTCTTGGGAAAAGAGCGGGATAGAAATAAATATAAATATAAATATAATAATAATAATAATAATAATAATAATAATAATAATAATAATAATAATGTAGTTCATGGACCATGTTCATGGGACCCCATTTAATAGCTTCCAAAGCCCCTCTGAGACTTGCCAAAAGCCCACAGACCTCCCAACTTTTCACCCAGGATGATTTCCCCCCCATATCATCATCAACAACAACAACAACAAAACCCTTCACAAATAGTAATAATAATGGGCCTGAACAGACAGGCCAAAATAAAGCTGCTTCGTGTCACTTTGGAGGTATGCTGTTTAAATGACATACGCATCTTAAGAGGCCAGAAGCTGCGCCAAAGCTGCGCCCCAGTCCTCAGGATGGGAGCATGACTTTGGCGTGGCTTCAGGTCTCTTAGGACGCATGCAGCATTAAAATAGCACACTTCCAAAGTGACCCGAAGCAGCTTTATTTTGTCCTGTCTGTTTGGGCCAAACAAATTACTTTTAAAAATACCTATAAAATGTATCAAGATTGAATTAGTTTTAAAACTAAAAATCAGTTTCTTGTATCTGTACAGTCATTGTTTTCATTAGGATCAGTTAGAAGGCAGCATGGCCTCTGACACAGTACTTGGCATCCTACAGCTCTTCAGAAAGGTAAAATGAGACATACATTTGATGCAAAACCTTTTTTAAAAGAATAATAATTAAAAAGGGCCTGGAGGTGATTTCGCAACATTAATATGTAATGTACTCAATTATGTAGGCTTATTTTATTCCAGTAAAGTGCAGGTGGTGAGCTACACCTCATCACAGGTGCTTTTCCAATTAGCTGTGTGTTTTCTAGGTGAATGCATGGCCAGGAGCCAGCCTTCTCTGCCACCAGCAACAGACTAATCCAAACTAATCCAGAGGACTCATCATGCTCCTTGTTAAAGCACCTCAAGTCTCTTATTTTATGATGTGTGGAAGGATCTGCTCCTGCTTTAGGGTGGGGAGGGGGAGAACATGCGCATAATGGGGGGTTGTAACATCAAGGGGGAAAATATCAATCCATTTCAGCGCCTAGTTTTATTCAGACAGGTTTTATTGCAAACTGCCTTCTCAGTCGCTCCTTTGTCATTATGTAACACAATAGATGCACATCTTTGTTTGGTGTCTGCTAAATGTTTTCTTTTAATCATCGGTCGGTAACCATACAATGGGCCCTGTTATGCAAGCGCGGCAGACAACTGGCTTTCTGTGTTTCCAATTGGAGACAACTGATCATTAAAATGTATTTATTTACTTTTGTTATTTAAAATTAAGCAAGTCTGGTGCTTATGAAATGCATCAAGAATGATGAGGCTGGGTAGAGCCCGTCATGCAAGTCCTGCAGATCCCTATCAGCAAAACGTAAGACATGTCTCAGTCTTAGCATCCGCTCTCCTGTTGTTACTCCTTGAGAGAATGGGATGTGGAAGATGACATCACAGCCGTGATCAAAACCATGTAACATAAATCTTCTCATGCAGAGTAATGCATTGATGGTGCCACACAGCCCTTGTATTGAATGGCAATGTTGCACAACTTCTTGTGTCACTGGATTCCAAGGCAGGTGCACAACTTCATGTACAACCAAATGGAAAGCCAAATGTGGAACTGCATGAGAATGTACAATTTCATGTTTGTGACCTTGAATGAATGGGAGTGTGGTGCATCAGATACAAACATCCCATCAATTCTGTAGGGGAATTTATGCATGCGTAGTGTACCAAACATTTGCTGGCTTATGACTCTGGCCATTAGGACCTTATAGTGCAAGGTGAGAAAAAGGTGATCTTGGAGTATATGCAGCCCCCAAAGGAGGTTTTTGTGGCCCTTGACACCTCCAGAATCCTCATACTAAAGAAGATGAACTCCAGGAAGCCATGAAGAACAACAATTTATCTTCAGAATAAATAATAATAATAATAATAATAATAATAATAATAATAATAATAATATATTTGTATCCCGCCTCTCCCTTTTGAGGATTGAGGCTGGCAACAGCAAAATCAAATACAATACAAAAGCAATAACAAAAACATTCCCTTATTCCCCCATTCCCCCCTAACCTACCTCCTAGAAATATAAAATTATAACAATAAAAACCATATAAATAGGTGGCAAGGCCTCCATATCCTGGTGAACATTTTTAAAACACAATTTTGGAGAATGAGAAGTGGACTTCTGGACACTCTAGATATTTCTTTGTGCACTTTGTGCAACCAGTGGTTGCTCAGCTGGTTTTCAAAGCATGGAAATGGCTTGCTGAAGTGATTCAATGGTGTGAAGGGCAAATGTCCCCCTCTCTGAATGTTTAGATATTTTCCTTAGGGTTGTCATGCTATAGTACAAACATGCTATTTCGCTGATGTACTGATGCACTATAAAATCATAAAAGAGAGAAAGGAGGAGAAGAAAAGGGAACGTCTTGTCCTGATATATCTCTGAATTAAAAAGTAACCCATTTGAGGATAAAAATAAAATGTTATAAATAGTGCCAGAAATTGCCCAAAAATAACGTGGGACAACAAAAACATCTTTGATGTATTTCTGAAAACCTTGAAAGCTACTGCAATAAATACCCAACCTCTCAACTCAGTTGTCCTTTCTGAAGTCCAGCTATGCAGATAGTTGCACATTATTATTTAACTGTCTTAAAAACCTGTCTCTTTTATGTCATTCTATCAGTGCATCTGAGGAAGCTGACTGATATCCACAAAGGTTTGTGCTAAAATATGAATCAGTTAGTCTTTGAGACATCCGCGTAATCCCAAGCGCCCTTACACAACCAACTTCTCACCTGTGAGAACAGTGAGTTGCTTTTTCCCCCTTTCTTTTTGCTTCCGATACTAGTATTTGGAGTGGCACGAAGGGCCTAAAAGCCAGGATAACAGAAAAAACGTGACTCAGAGAAACGACTGTTGAGTGCCAGCCTCACCTTTGCATTGTTTTTGCTGAAGTGCACCAGGATAAATACCACCAAAACTTTCCCTAATCCTAGGAGTTTCAACTTGTCTGAGGTTTCCAGATGGAACAAAAACACTGACACATTTTGACAGCCTTCCTTGACTTACTGACAGCTCAAGCCAGGGGAGTATATAACACTGCTCTTAACCAGTTAAAAACATCCAAAAACTTAAGTCGGAGATGGTAAAAGAGTGAAACACTTGCATTATGGACTATATTCTTACAGCTGCTAAGTCTGCTCAAGCATACAGAAAACACTTGCCTTCCTATGAAGTCAACCATTCCCTTGTGTAAGACCTCTTCTATAAGACCTCGCTAAAGTAGTAAAATGGTTTCTCTAATCCAGAGCAACCTGTTACTCTATATTTCAATATTGTGATAATTTAATTCTATTTTAATGGTCACTTTTGTATGTTTTTAATTGTCCTGTGCTTTTAAATTGTAAACCACTTTAAACCCCAATTTGGGTGGGAGGGAAGCAGGATATTATTATTATTATTATTAAAAATCAAATTCATACACACACGCGCACACACATACAGTGACACACTATATGATATGGAAAGCTCAAAATAATAATAAATAAATAAAACTTTTATTTTTATCCCGCTTTTCTGTGACGAGACAATCGATGCGGCTCACAACACATTAAAATATCCACATTCAATATTATGTCTCAGATTCCCCCCCCCACCATAAAACAGGATTAAACATGATACAGTTAAAATTGGAGATTAAAATGTCTGTTAATATATTTTATTATTATCAAAAATGATTTATTATCAAAAAAAGCTGCTATTCTGTTGTTTGCCACTGCGATCAGAAAACAGCGATGGCTGCTGGCTCCTATGTTAAGAGTTTATCACACGGGAGGAATTGCTCTTAATTTCGAATGAAAAGAAAGTGGGGCCAGAACGCATTAACGTGAATTAGCTAGTTCAGCGAATTTACGTGAACTCGAATTGCATTTGAATTGACTTCCCATTGCCTGAAATTGCGTGTGGTAGTCTATCACGCAATAACATTAAACCCCATGATTGTGTTTGGATTGCCATTGGATTATACTTCCAATTTCCCTTGTCTGATAAACTCCTTAGTCAAATGGTGACACTATCCAAGGTGCTGAATGTTTTCTGGATATAGACTTCAGCACTCTGAATAGCTCCTTCCAAGTTCCAACTGGAAATCGCTGCTGGTTCACGGATATGGAAGCCACTAGATCCACTGTCAGAAGACAAAAGTGTACAAATGTTCATTCACTTTCTAAACATCAGGGCTGGAATTCACAACCTCACTTACAAATGTGTGTGCATATTCTTCAACCTTATGTTTTCAATAGTCTCTAGAGAATATTCCCAGTCACCATGTATGGATGTGAGAGCTGGAAAGTGAAGAAAGCTGACAGAAAGAAAATCAACTCATTTGAGATGTGGTGCTGGAGAAGAGTGCTGAGGATAAAGTGGAAGCCAAAAAGGCAAACAAATGGGTCCTAGAGCAGATCAAGCCTTAACACTCCCTGGAAGCCGAGATGGCTAAATTGAGGTTGTCAACATGGGAAGACATGACTCTCTGGAAAAGGCAATAATGGGCCTGAACAGACAGTCTAAAATAAAGCTGCTTCAGGTCACTTTGAATGTATGATGTTTAAATGCTGCATGAGTCCTAAGACGCCAGAAGCCACGCCAAAGCTATGCTCCAGTCCTAAGGATTAGAGTGCAGCTTTGGTGCAGCTTCTGGCCTCTTAAGATGCATCTGTGATTTAAACAGCATACCTCCAAAGTGACCCGAAGCAGCTTTATTTTGGCCTGTCTGTTCGGGCCCAATGTTAAAGAAGGTAAAAGGCAGTTGAAAGAGAGGAAGAGCACATGCCAGATGGTTAGACTAAAGCAGAGAGGCCATGGGCCTGAGCCTGCAGGATCTGAGGGGAGTGGCAGAAGATCGGGGCTCTTGGAGATGTCTCATTTACAGCAGGGTCGCCATGAGTTGAGGCCAACGTGAAGGCAGTTAACAACAACAATAAATAAAATAAATAATAAAGCTTTTATTTATATCCTGCTCTTCTACCATAAGGCAATCAGAGCGGCTTACAGTATAAAAACATCCAATACACAATACAATATATCATAACCCCCCCTAAAAAAAGAATTAAACATATTACTATTAAAATCACTTCTTTAAATAAACGATTAAAACCAATAACAACAGGCGAGAGTAGCATAATATAAAACAGCAGCATATAAGGGGGTTCTTTCATGCTGGGTGGTAACTATTCCAGAAAGGCCTGCTGGAAGAGTTCTGTCTTAATAGCCTTTTTGAAGCTATCCAGGTTGGTGATTGGACGGATCTTTTCCAACAAGTTGTTCCTTAATCTAGGAACGGTCATGGAGAATGTCTTCTGGGAGGTTGTAGCCAGTCTGGTCTTTTTTGGCTGCAATAAGTTCCTCCCAGAGGACCTGAGAGTGCGGAGTGGATTATACAGAAGTAGGCGATCCCTTAGATAGGCTGGACCCAAGCCATGTAGCCAAAGTGCCCCAGTCCTGATATAATGGGCAGCAGCTGCTGCATATGATGGGGGTCTGTTCTGTCAATCTGGATGCAGTAGACTAGCATTTCCAGTCCCTCCCATAAGTGATTTCTAATGTGAGAAGGAATTGTGACAGGAATCCTCTTCTGGTTGTTGAAACAAAGGTTAACCACAGGAGGAGTGGAAACATTAGTCTGCTGCCCCTCCAGTTAACAGGAGAAGAGCCCTCCATTGCTTGCAGTGGCTGCTGCCAAGTAAATCAGGACTGGCAGGGGATAAACCAGGAGATGCTACTTGGTTAATTTTATCTCAGCAGAAGCCCCTTCCCAAATGAATGTATGGACAATAAATGAACGTTCTTTCATTTAAAGTCCTTCAGTAGCCCATTGAAGGGGGATCTGAGCAGACTAAATGGAAGATCTATTGGTTCAATTGTTTCTATTTGCCTATGAAATAATCTGTCTGAAAGTTAATTGATCTGGTACCTATCTGTTTTGATGAGCTTGGAGGCTAGAAGGATAACTGCAAATTTAGCAGCTTTAGATGGAAACACAAACATTATAAGAGGCAGAAGACTAGCTGGGTACAACATGATAATCTATGGAAAAACAAATTAATTAATTCATGGAAACAATGCCATTGAATAGGAAACAGGTGGAAGCATTAAATGGATCTCCACACCAGATTTTATACTGCTACTAAATGGACTTAATTCAAATTGCTATGGCTGGCTTCCACTGAGATATAAATCATCAATGAATTTGTCTAATCTTTCCGTCAAATCCAAAGTTATTTATCCTTAAAGTGGAAGTGTTGGAACCAATGGATCTTAAATTAGTCCCAGTGGGTCTACTCAAACACAAATAAACATGAATCCAACCCTCATTTTTAAAACTTTGCAATATATTGGTAAGAACTAGAGAGTATTTCATTTTCATTTTTTTCCTTTTTGCATGCAAGTTTAGCAACTGCTACATTAGAGCAACTGAGCTGCATTTAATATGAGCTTCATTATTACAATTAAAAGCAATTAAGTTCCTGCAAAACAGGGAGATGTTCAGAGATATATCACATGTTTACATCATATTGAAAGTTTGCCTTGAGAGGATCCTGAGAGGCGAAGGTAAGAAAAATTAAGACCTCTTATGTGTCACTGTTAATACTGTCTCTTTCACTGCGCTCCATGTCTGCAATGTGTTAGCAGCTTATCAGTTTTCAAAATCTGGGATATAAGCCTATGTTAAATGCATTAATATATTCACTGCTTTAGCAGTCACTGAAATATTGCAATCTTACATTAATTAATGTTTGCAGAGTGTTTTAAACAACCTGTCTGAGAGATGCTAGTCAAACTGCAAAGCGTTTCAAACTTACTGGAAAAGAATGCACCAAGTCTCTACTTTGCATCACAACTTGCTATTGTAATGTATTTTTTCTTAAACAATTTGCATAGTATTTTCAATAATACCCAGAATGCTCTTCCTAATGACTGATTGCCTATGAATGAAGACCGAATGTGAGGGCAAGGTTTCTTGTGTGTGTGTGTATGTCTTCAAATTCCTAATGGGGATCCCATTCATTTCATGGCATTTTCTTAGGCAAGGAATACTCAGAGATGATTTTGCCACATTATTCCTCTAAAATATAGCCCACAACACCTGGCATTCATTGGTGGTCTCCATCCAAGTACTAACCAAGGCTGAGTCTGCTTATCTTCCAATATCAAATGGGATCTGGTGCCTTTAGCACTTACCTTTTTATAAGTCATCACTAGATAGCATTTTCCCTGTATATTGTAAAGATTGTCTTTTGTCCTGTTTCCCATATCACTGCCTCTTCATTTTTTTTTATTGATTTGATTGATATCAGTGACTGATATCAGTGCTGCCAGGACTGGCTTTGGTGGACTGCTCCAGTTGAAAAACTGACCATAAAGGCTTGAGAGGCAATGGAAGAAATAACAAAAGACAACTACATGGAAATATGGAATTCATTTATATCCTGCGTTTCAGGCTTAACAACAGCCCACCATGAATACACAGGGCTTTGATGCTTTGATGCTTTGATTGAGAGTTCCTGCAGGGCAGAGTGGGGTTGGCCCTTGGGATCTCTTCCAATTCTATGTTTCTATGAATAGATGACTATGTGCAGGGATGTAGCCAAGGGGGGGGGGGTTGGGGGGTGGGGCCCCCCCCTCCCCTTAGATAAAATGAATGGTGTGTGGTGCTGCGCCGCCGCACCCAAGCCCCATTATAATGGGGGACTTTGGTTGGGCCCCCCCCCCTTCCCAAAATCCTGGCTATGTCTCTGCTATGTGCATGCTGAATAGATAGGAAGTCTCGGCAGGCTTTGATGGCCAATAGAAAAAAACTATGGGGGCTGTAGTCCAAAATATCTGGAAGACTAAGGGCTCCCCACCCCTGCTGCCGGTATATCAGGTCTCTCTTCCTGCCTCCCTGTCAAGGTGTGGAGACTGGATGTGGAGATAGCAGGTACGCTCCCACTCCGTTCGCCATTGAATTAATACATGCAGATATCAAGGTGCTGGTTTTGACCTCTAAAGTCCTGAATGACACAGAAATATATCTGAAAGACCCCTCCTCATGTATGAACTTGCCTGGACTTTGGGGTCTACAGAAAAGGCCCTCTTGTGTGTCCTACTAGCCCTAAGATGCCAAGTGAGTGAATAGCAGCACATTCCTTGGGGAACTCCTTTCCAAGGGAAGTCAGACTGGCTCCATTCTTGGCGAGCTTCTATTTGTCAGTCAAGACTTTTTCCAAGAAATAATCATCTGAATGACTTTGAAGACAGCTGTATTCTGCACAACTAGCAAGGAAAGTGTTGAGACCTGGAAGCATCCCGCGATCACTTGCACAGTCACTCTCAAGATGGGTGTACATCTAAGAGAAAAAACCTGTTTCTATTTCAAAGCAAAAGCAAAGAATTAGGAAAGAGTGGGAACAATTTGTATGCAATATATCTCACTCATTACACAATAATAAGTGATTTTTTTAAAAAAAAGAAGTCACTTAAATGATATTTTGAAAGAGGCGAAATACAATCAGCCACTTGGTTTATGCCCTGGTGGCTCAAAAGACAGCATCTCAACTACATTTGCAAACAACATTTCCTCAGAACAGAAATGCTGAAAAGCAGAAGGAAAAATCTTCATGTTCTCTAGCCATGCTGTGCTGTAGCAAAGCATGCTGAATTTAACCACACAAACTGAGACTTACCAATTCAGAGTGTGGTTGCCATATTGCCAGGTTTGCCGGGTTTTACCCAGGCTCCAGATATGCCATCCAGTCCCAATTTGGAATGTTACTTGATGCAGATTCTCCGTCTTTCTTTCTTTCTTTCTTTCTTTCTTTCATTCATTTGTTTGTTCTTTCTTTGTAAGACCCTAACCCTGCTAGAAATTGAGGTATGGGGGGAAATGTTCAGAACGTTTGATTTGTGAGAACTGCAACTATTTAGCCAATGAATGAAGCTGCTTAGAGTCATATAGATTTAAATTATAGTGTGACCTTTTTGCAATTTCTTTGCTAACTGTTGTAGTTTGAGGGGAAAGCAGATGAATGAGATTTCTTTTTATAGAATTGCTTGCTAACAGTACACAGAAAACAAGGGCACAATAGGAATGAATAAGGGAGAAATGCAACATGGACTATTTTTTTTAACAGGATAGCCTTGGCAAGGCAATATTATTTGTGGATGCTATGGTGACACATGCCTTATTTACATCTCATTTGGACTACCACTACACACTGAACATGGGTCTGCTTTTGAAAACTGTTCAGAAATTGCACCAGGTCCAGAATGCTGACCAGGGCCAGTTATGGAGAGCATATAACTGCCTTCTTAAAACAGTTTCACTGGCTGTTCTTCTTCTTCTTATTATTTACTTATATCCCTCCTTTCTTCCAGTACTGGGACTCAAAGTGCTAAGAACAAATTTAGAACAGTACAATTTAAAAACAATGCAAAAGCATGAAAAAGTATACTTAGAAAGTGTAAAAAAAACCCCAACTGAACAATTTAAAAAGTTAAAACAATTGCACATCGGTCTTGTGTTAAAACAATTACACATTACATTTTAATATGTTTAAATGTAGTAAAAACTATATAGAGACTCAACATCTGACTTGCACCACAGTTGAAAGCCCAATATTTGCCAGTTTAAAAAGAATGACTGCCCAAAAATGTTTTTACCAGCTGCAAGACAAATTTAGATAACAAATATCTCCCTATCTTAAATATATTTTTATTTTATTTTATTTTTTTATAATCATTTTAATTTTCAAAGTTTTAATGGAAAGTATTCAGAGGAAATACAAATTTTGTACTCTGTTTTAATTTATTTTATTTTATAGTATTCTATGGTGATATTTCTATTGTTTTGGCTTCGCCCCAAATGGGGCACCAAATCAGGTACTGACAAAATCACTGAGGACTAAGGACTTGAGTGCAGCTTTGGCGCAGCTTCTGGCCTCTTAAGATGCTTGTGTCATTTAAACAGCATATCTCCAAAGTGACCCGGAGCAACTTTATTTTGGCCTATCTGTTAAGGCCCCTGGTCCTTCAAATAACTTGGATCCAAGCCTTAAGGGGATTCATAGGGCAAAACCAGCACTTTGAATTGAAATGAATTAGCAGCTAATGAGCTCTGTGCTCCCTGTGGCCAGCTCCAGTTGACCACCTGGCTGCAGCTCTTTGGAAGAACTTGGAAGTGCTGATCATGACCTATAAACCCCTATTTAAACTGGGTCCAGACTATTTGAAAGGCAATGTCTCCCCATATGAACCACCAGAACCCTAAAAACTTCCGGGGAAGGCTTTCTCTCAGTTCCTCCATCATCACAGGCTGGTTTGGTGAGGACACAAGAGATAGCCTTCTCAGTGACTGCTCCCACTCTTTGGAAATCCCTTCCACTGGAGAGGAAGCACTTAGAAAAAGCGGCAGCTGGAACATTTAGGGATAAGTTTGGATGGAGCAGGGGTTTGAAAGTGGCCCAAAAGCAACAAAAGTAATAAAACAGGGGGCATATCAAATTGCCCCCAATTTTACTACTTTTGTTGCTTTAGGGCCACTTTCAAACCCCTGTTCCTTCTAAACATCTCTTCATTTCCAAATTCTTCTTCAGTCCCATTGATTCTTCCATTGTCCAGTGGTCTCCAGAGTGTCCAACATAAAAACCACCTTGCCACACTGGCTCGCTTATGTTTTCCTAGCACATGTTTTATTTAACATGATGACCTTGGGTAAGTCACACTCTCTCGGCCTCAGAGGATGGCACTGGCAAACTTGCCAAGAAAACCGTATGAAGGCTTCTCCCTATGGTCGCCATTAGTCGGGAATGATTTGAAGGCCCACAACAACTATAAGAAGAAAACTGTTTTTGTTCCATCCATGGGAAAGAGGTAAAACATAAATGGTTTTTTTTTTAAAAAAGAAAAAGAAAATGAAAGAAATGTAAATGCTAGAAGGAGAATGATCCCATGGCAACGTCAAAATCCTGAATTTTGAAGGACTCGGGGCATGGGGGCACCCATGAAGAGAAGAGGAGCAGCAGATACTATTCAAAGAGAGCATTCATTTCCTTTTACCTGCATGAAAAGCTTTCAACTTATCAAAACCCAGTGGAATGTTCACCTTTTTCTCACCCAGTCCCCACAATATGAGCGGCTGAAAAAGTAATCACAGAGGGAGGGGACAAGGTGGGGCTCGTGTTTAAATTACCTCTGGCAATGGGCCTCTCTCTCAATTTCTCTCTTTCTCTGTACGAAGAAATGAAAAAAGATGTTAACAGGTGGAGGAGAAAATATTTATTCCCTCCCTCCTTCCCTCTCCACCCGTGCCCACCCCCTTGCTGCCACACATGGACACAAAGCCATTTTTCCTTTCCATCACATCACAGTCATTTTGTGGAGGCCTGACAGTCATTTCAGAAAACCGCACAAAGCTTAATTGTTCTCCTCAATCCCTGAGGCAAAAGGACTGGTGGAGCAGCTCGGCAGAAAGGAGAACAAGAAAGACAGTGCAGGAGGTGGCAGGAGAGAGGAGAAATGTGTTGATGTTATTACACGTATGTGTCCGATCTGTATGCACTGTCAAAACAAACCCTGCTGCGGTTAGACCGCTGTAGATTGACAGGCAGAACAGCCTTTTGATTGAGAAGGAGAGTTTAAAATTCATTTATCCGGCTCTGAAAAGCTTCCTTGTCTTCTTCTGTGTACATCACACACTGATTGTGGCTTTGCGATTTCGAAAGGTGATCGTAAATAACTCACCAGTCTTGGCAACACTGCCACGTTCTCATATTGTCGTATTGAAGAGGGTGGAGTGGCACATTGCCGTCAAAACGGATAGGAAATGCTTGCACCCTGAAAGGTGTCTGGATAGTGTGCAGAATGGGCAGTTCTCCCAACTAAAGATGCTTCCACAAAGCAAGGACAGACAGGCAGAGAAATGGATTAAATAGAATAGATGGGAAAGTAGAGTTGGAGTATAGATATACCAGAGATTTATTTCTTCTCAGTCATTTTCATGGGTTATTTGTGAGTTCAATTTACTATCCTGTAAATAGATGACTAGGCCTGAGTTTAGTAGCTGCCTGTGCTAATCTTTCCATCTCAGTCCTGTTCCATCTCTTAGAAAAAGTGTACCGTGCTGTTATGAACAGCACCGAAAAGATTGGGAAGCATTTCCCAGGGAGGTTTTTTTTTTTTTTTTTTTGTGTGACATACTACTTTCTCTCAGGTATTGTCTTCCACATCAAGGTACATTGAATGTTTCTTTCACAGCATTTGAAGCATCCAAGGAGACTGTCCTCGTGCTAAACCAGTGGTTGTCATCAGTAATGGACTGGAGGAGCACAAACAAATTGAACCTTAATCCAGACAAAACAGAGGTGTTCTTGGTCAGTCAGAAGGCACACCAAAGAACAGGGATTCAGTCTGTGTTGGATGGGGCTACACTCCCTTTGAAGACACAGGTTCGTAGTTTGGGTGTACTCCTGGGGCTCATTCCCACTACAATTTGCAGCAAATTGCTGATTGGGCTATATGACCCTCATTCCCACTTGAAATCAACCCCGATCCTTATTTGATCAATTTCAGTAGTGATAAAATAGGGCAAATGCAAAAAATCTGGGTTTTTCTGATAGTAGTTTCGAAGTGGTTCTTTTCAGAAGAATTGATTCTGAAGCATGTCCAATAAGTGGGAACGCCAGATCAGAATTGATTCATGCTGGAGGAGAGGGATGAATGGCAGAGGGGTGTGTGTTTAGCATCCCTCCCCAGATTTTTGGAGATGTCACACACCCCCAGTGCTACCTTTGTTGGGGTGACATAGGTGTTAGTTTTTGGGTTTTTAAAAAATACAATTCATCAATAAATCGTTAGAATGGCTAAGCCATTCTAAGGATTCATTGATGAATTGTATTTTTTTAAAAGAAGAAAACCAGGCTGCTTTGTCCCCTGTCCTCCTCTGCCACCAGCCACGGCCACAGCAGCAACAGCAACCACAGCAGCAGCAGCAGAGCTCTCTGGCAGCAGCGCTCCACTGTCTCCACTCTGCTGCCCTGGCCTCCCACTCCCACCCACACTCCCACCAGCACTGCACCACCAGCATTACTGCCATGCTGTTCCTACCCCACTGGACCCTCCGCCACCCAGCTCCATGGCTCTTTCTTCTCGAGGGAGTTGTTGAGTGTGTGTGTCTGTGTGTGTGTCTGCGGGGGCTGTGAAGCAAGTGAATGAGCAAGGGAGTTGGCAAGGAACAGAGGGAGAGGGGGCCTTGTTAACTGAGGTAGGGGAGGAAAAGAAGAAGGGGGCAGGAAAGAGGGAACACCCAGAGACACACACAGGCCTTCCTAGGCCTTTCCTCCTCTCACTTCTTCCCCCTCCTCCATCCCCATCTTGGGGGCTTCTCTCTCTCTCCCTTCCTTCTTTCCTCTTCCTATCGTGATGATTGACATATGAAACAACGCAAATGAGCACGGCAATCCTGCAAAAAAAAAAAAAAAGTGCACCCTCTTACACTGGGGTAAGGAAAAGTCTTGTTTTGTAGTGGGAACGAGGGACTTTTGGAATCGATTTCTGACACGGAGTAAAGTCGAATCAGAAATCGAGTTATACTTCCAGTGGGAATCAGCTTTGAACCCGGAGACCCAGGTTTCTGCAGTGGCCAGGAGTGCATTTGCACATGTAAAGCTTGTGTGTTAACTGCATCCATTCCTTGAGGTGCTGGATTTGGCCATGGTGGTACATGCCTTAGTTACATCCTGTTTGGACCACTGTAACATGCTCTACTTGGGGCTGCTTTTCAAGACTGTTTGGAAAATTTAGCCGGTCCAAAGAGTTGCAGCCCAACTGTTTACTGGGGCAGGTTACAACAGAGACCACATAATGCCCCTGTTGAAAGCGCTCCACTGGGTGCTAGTTTCAATTGTGCCCATGGCAGTCAGATCCAGTATTTCAAGGAATGGGTACAGTTGGTACACAAGCTTTGAATGTGAAAAAGCAGTCCTGGCCACTGCAAAAACCTGGGCCTCCAGTTTCAAAGCTAACTTCAGAAGTACACCCAAATTGTAAACCATTCTGGCCTCCCTGGAAAGGAAGTTCCAGCATCTAAGGGCAGCCACCAAGAAGGCCCTCTCTCATGTCCCCACCAAATGTATTTGCAATATTGGTGGATCAAAACATAGATCTTAGATTTTATTTCCAAATGATCTTAGATCCCAGGCCAGCTTAAACAGTGAGATACAGTTTGCCAAATAGCCTGGACCTGAGCCATATATGACTGATTTAATTGTAGTGATTTTAAGAGTTTTTATCTTTTTAAATTGCATTTTATTCTTTTAATGTGTGATGTGTTTAATGCTGTAATAGCTTAATTTTATTTTAATGCTCACTTTTTGTATATTTTTAATTATATTGTTCTTTTATATTGTGCTGCTCTGAGTTCCAAATGGGGGGCAGTGGGATATAAATAAATAAATATTCTTATTCTTATTTGTCTGCTCTCCATAAACTTCACCCATTATAAACGAACCCAATTCACTAGTAGACAATAAACACCAGAACAGCATTAACTCCCTTTATAAGTTTTAGTTCATTTTAAATTGCTTTCACATCGAACAGTGTTACTGTTGTTTTATGTGCTTAAAGCATAGCATAATAGAGGCCCCGTTTTATGGGAAGTTTAATCCTCCTTAAATTATACGCAATTTGTATTTAATTAGCAGATCAGATGTGCTTCGTTGCATGATATAACTAAATGCCAGAGCTTGAATGTTTTAATTTGATGTGATCTTCCACTCTCCTCTCAACCATGATCCTGAAAAAAAAACAAAAAAAAAAAAAAAAACGGCAGAGATTCTGAACTGGAAGGGAGAAACACATAAGCAAAGCTGGCTCCAGACTTGGGTGGGTCCTCACCATGATATAAAAACATAGGAAGAAACCTGCTGTATCACACCAAAGACCAACTTTATCTATTTTATTCTGTCCTAGCAGTGGTTAGCCAGCAGCCTATGAGAAGCCCTCAACAAAATATCTGCTATAGTTATTTCTTCCTTCTGGACTCCAGTAACTAGTATCATCCCTGATGCTGAAGGTTTCCTATTACCTCCAGCATCAGAAATGATGCAACTCTGAATACTGATAGCTTTGTCTCCCATGCGGCCTCTTGTCATATCCCTCAGAATTCCCTGGCACTATCAGCACTATCAAAGGAGGGCTATTTTAATTCCCCAGAACAACTCAGAGTTTGGGTGCTCTGTACAATGTAATATTACTTTGGGATATATGATAGATAAAGGTAGAGGTAACCCAGCTACCCAAGGCATGTATCAGTGTTGATGGCCCCATCGGGTTCTAGGGCCATGACAACTGTTCTAGGACACCAAGTACTGAAGCCAGGCTTACACATAGGCATGGATTTATAAGTCTAAATGTGTAAAGGCCAAACTACAGGTTAAACAAGATGGAGGGACAGTTGTCAAACTTGGCTTCACTTTCTTATGACATGACATTGTCACATGGTGCATTTCCCCATGCTCAGCACCAATCCTTGGTAAGAAGCAGGTGTACATCTTACACTATGGCCCGATACCTACGGGCGCTTTGTGGCGTGGCGGCGGCAATTCTAGGGCTTGGGAGCATGCATCAACCTCATGCTCCTGAGCCCTAGTACATGTGGGCAGCTCCATTTTTGAGCAGCACCACCCACACGAGGCATGTATTGATGACATGTGGGCATCTCAGCACCCACACATCTCTAAAGGGAAGCAGCATCATAAGGGCTGCGACGCAGCTCTTACATCGCAAAAAAGGAGCTGCTCCAGGTGTCTCCTTTTTTATTGCGCAGCTGTGCTGTGTGGTCTAGTAGTTGCGGCAATGCTGTGCAGCACAATGGGCTGGTGTTTCATTGCCGGTCTGCACTGCGCCTAAGTAATGAAATTGAATCAGAGGTAAATAAATTGTATCATGGGTGGAGAACAAAGAACACAGGTTGGAGAGGTAAACAGTTTCCAGTCCCCTGGCTTTGAGTCATGTGAACCAAACTGAGTTAAAGATATCCTTATCTTTAGCCTTAAACTAGCAGGTGTTCTAAACATTCATATTCATATCCTCGACCTTAATTTTAAAGTTAGCTTTAGCATGCTATTGTGGTTTGGTGATCAACTCTGCCCATCAAATGCTGTTCTGGTACCAGAACAATGTGGCTGCAGTCACCAACCCTGTTCCCACAACGACATATCTCACCACAGATCTCGGTTGTAATAGAGCATTTAGTTCACCATGGCCCTTGGTTACTTACTGGTGTTGCATATCCAATTTATTAGCTGTAATCTGCTACCCAGTTTCTGTGCTGTTGCTAATACCAGGATATTCGTTTACATTAATTAGAATCTTGATACTTGATGCCTGGTATACATTCTCACATAGATTTATGAATGTCATTTAATGTTCTGGATATCCTGATTTATAATTTAATCCTGGTGGGTCCTAGGTGATTCAAGCTAGAAGTCCAGGGCCAAATGTTTGAAATCAGTATGTGCAATTGGTATCCCAGGTATTTTTTTTTCATATTGCTGTCCCCCATGGCTCACATTCCCATAAGTCCCACAGTCTTCAAAACTCTCTTGTCAGCTCTTTTTTGCTGGTTCCATTTTTTTATTCCTCCCTGTCATGTATCCTTCCAGATTCAGGCTATAGCTAAGACGTGTAGATTTTTTCTTTGCAAGATCGCTAAAACTCGACTGTTTCTTTCAGCATCCACTGCCAAGATTCTAGTTCATGCCTTAGTAGTCTTGTGATTGGATTTCTGAAACCTTCTTCTGCTAGAGCTTCCTCTTTCTCATATCGTCCTTTGATTTCTGTCCAGCATTCAGCTACATGTTATCATTATGTCAGCTCACCATTATGATCATATTTCTCCTTCGTTGCCATCCCTCCACTGGCTCCCCCTCCGTATTCATTATAAACTCCTGTTGATGACTTTTAAAGCCCTGCATGGGCTGGCCTTCCTTACTTATCACATCATCTTTCCCCATACCTTCCCACTCATGCCCTCCGTCCTGGCAACCAAGGACTGTTGTTCCAGCCGAGGTTTTCTACTTCTCCAGCTCATGTCCCGTGTGTAAACTGTAATGGACATGTCACTGGGTAATAATGGAAACTCCCATTATTACCCAATGACCCTTCCATTACAATTTACGCACAGGACACAAATGGGAAAAGCATACGGGGGTGTGATAATCTTTCCCCCGATCGTGCTATCACCATGTTTTAATCATGTTTTAATGACGCTTGGCTCCTCCATGTGATAGAATCCTATGGGTGCATCTACAATGTAGAAATAATGCAATTTGACACCCATTTAAGTTATGTAGCTCCATCCTATTTAATCCTGGGATTTTTCGTTTTACAAAGTGTTTAGCCTTCTCTCCAACACTATGCTGGTGCCAGACGAAACTACAAATCCCAGGATGGAGCCATGGAAGTTATTGGGTTTCCAGACTGCATTATTTCTACAATGTAGATGCATCCCAAAATTAATTTTTTTGGATGACATCTCCCAGAACAAGTCAGCCTAAGAAGTGTGGATTAATGTGTGGGCTGTTATGTGAATATGTAATTATTTCTTCATTATCTTGCTTCACCTTACAATGGGGCCATTTAAGTTCATGCTGTTTCTAACCATCCTTCTTTGCTCCAGCATTCATCCAATCTTGTTCTGCAGTGCAGAATTAGCTGAACATAACCAGGTCAATTGGAAACTGTCACCCAAAGAACAAGGGGGCGGGACTCGAGGGTTCAGAAGTGTTCAAAGGTTGGAAAACATAGCTTTTCAAGAGGATTGGGTAACCTTTGGACCATCTGCAACACCATATACCAGCACTAACTGGGGAGAACTCTAGGTTTGGGGTGAATTAAGAAGGTTTTAGATAGAAAAATGTATGGTGCAATCACACACACTCACACACTCACACACACGATATTAATTCAAACAAACAAAGCATACAAAGCTAACTGAAATGGAAATATGGAATTGGGATAGCAGAGTTTTTAGGTGTTGCAGTGGCTCAGACTATGAGGTCTGAGGATGCATACAACATACACAAAGTGTCAGTGTGTATGGCAGTTGTGTGTCACCAGTGTGCACAAAGGTTATGTTTTGAAAACATTTGTTGTTGTTGTTAACCATCCTCAAGTCAATCTTGACTCATGGCAACCCTGTGTATGAGACATCTCCAAGATTCCCTGTTCTCCACTATTCTTCTAAGTTCTTGCAGGTTCACACCCATGACCTCCTTAACTGAGTCTAGCATGTAGTCGTCCTCTCTTTCTACTTACCTTCACATTTCCTAACATTATTCCTAATGAGTAATGCCTTCTCGTGATGTGACCAAAGTATGACAGCCTCAGTTTAGTCAGTTTAGCTGGGGACACAACAGAGATTGGCTTACTGCTTTGGGTGCGAAGAGATTTTTTTTTGTCTCATGTTTTGAAAGGAAATGCTAGGGGGAAAGGAAGGAGCACTTTACATTTGATGGTTTTTTTTACCTGGATGTTCACATGTCTTGGGAAAACCTTTGTTTTTTCCTGGGAACCTGACCTTTAGTGTTTCCGGAAGGCCATTGATCTCTCAAAAACATGCTATCTCCAGGTATGAGACATGAAAATATGAGAACCCCAAAATACAGCATGGGATATGCAGGGGTGCATAACAAAACCTTTTACCTTTTCAACAGACTGGTGTATGGTTAAAGGCTTTTGTTGTTTTTTCGCCACTTACTCCGCATCATTTTTCAGGGTTGCTGCCACACTGAAGAATTAATGCAACTTGATACTGCTTAAACTGGCATAGCTTCATCATATGGAATCCAGGGAGTTGTAGTTTGTTGTGGCACCAGAGCTCTCTCACAGAGAAGGCTAACTCTCACAAAACTGCAAATCCCAGAATTTCATAGTATTAAGCCATGGCAGCTGAAGCAGTGTCAAACTGCATTAATTTTGCAGTGTAGATGCAGCCCTAGTGGTACTTGCCCAAGACCTGACCAAGATGTTTTGCTGCTCATGGATTCCACATGCAGAGATGATGCTGGATTGGCACTTTATTTTGAATACTGGTGGCAGGGTAGGATTCTCCATAACATCTAAGGAGAGCATACTAGTGTAAGAAGGTGCAAGACAAGTGATTTGGAACACGCGGTTCTGTCCTCCAAGACAGAGGAATGGCCAAGAGAGGACAGGAGGGAAACTGTTGTGCTGTACTCCTCCTCCTCCTCACCAGATTTGCTACCTGAAGTGATCTCCTTACTCTGTCTCACAATTAGGTCAGCTCTGCAGTAAGTGCTTGGGGGACTTTGAAGCAAATAGTTTAGATAGTCTCTATAACAGGCGTATTTAGGAAAGTAACAATGGGCCTGAATAGACAGGCCAAAATAAAGCTGCTCCGGGTCACTTTGGATGTGTGCTGTTTAAATGATGCATACGTCCTGAGAGGCTGGACGCCATGCCAAAGCCACACTCCAGCTTTTGGACTCTTAGGATGCATGCATCATTTAAACAGCATACTTCCAAAGTGATCCAAAACAGCTTTATTTTGGCCGGTCTGTTCAGGCCCAAAGGTAAGTATTTAGGGGAGCACATTAAGGCTCTTCTAAAGTGGGGTGATGTTCCTGAGACTGACTTGCTGCTGAAGAACTAGGTGAGCATGGGACCAGGGGCAGGTTAAGAACAAACATGGAGAGACAACATGGTGCAGCCACTCACTATAATGGGGCACAGGTTGGTGAAGAAGATTCAGAAAGGCTGGACTTCACACCTGAAGAGGTGTGCCTCAGATGAACAGTTACTAATCATACAATCCTCATGGCCAGGTCACATTTGTTCTAATTCAAGGCAGTGATAATCACTAGGCAGTTCCTATGTTGGTGGCAGTAGTGTCCTGCACAGTGTTAGGATTGTTGCAGATCTTGTTCTAATGAAGCTACATAGATCTCTGGCTCTATGCAATTTAGTGACACCTGTCTATTTCATTATTTCTGGTGTGGTGCACATACCATTGCATAGTTTTCATGGAAGAAGGCAAAGTGTATATCATACTACATTCTCATAAAACTGAGTGTTTCTGTGTTATCATTAAAAATCAATCTCTCCATAAATTTGTCTGTCTGTATTACTTCTTTCTCTGCCCCATAATGCATTAATACAAACCTAACAACAGGGCTGGCTATGGATCATTAGGCAGATAGTAACCTCAGTTGTGGAAGTGGTAATGCAGAGCCTCCTAGCTATTCCCTTTTGCTGAATTTCATGCATGCCTTAAACCAGGCCTGCACAACATATGGCCCACCAAAGAATTTTGGGCAGCCTTCAAGGACTTCAAGGTTGCATCGCTGCCCAGCTTTCTCCTGGGAAAGAATCAGGCAGAAGAGGAGGAAGAAGGGCAAATGTTCACCCATTAAGGCTTCTCTACTCTGCAGCCTTCTCCTGAGGAAAGGGCCGAGCAGAGAAGGATGGAATAAATAATTATAATAATAATTAATTATTAATAAATAATAATTATTAAATAATAACAATTAATTACTGATTAAAATAGGCTATTCTTTAATTATACCTTTACTTAGAAAATGAGCAGCTGAAAACCTATCTGCAGCTTGACGAAGTTTAGCCTATTTTAATTTTGGCCCCTGCCTACTGCCAAATTGTGCAGGTCTGCCTTTAACTAACCTGATACCATCTAATAGGGATGTATAATTCATTATTAGTATTTTATTGACTGTTCAATTGCATTGTATTATTTTAATGATGTGATCCCGCTTTGATCCTTGGAAGAGGCGGGACATATAAATAAAAATTATTATTATTATTATTATTATTATTATTATTATTATTAAATTAGAATGAAAGATGCTGTCCAGTGTTGCCAGATCTCAGGGCATTAGCTAACATCCTAAGAAACTACTATGCTTCCCTAGGTCTCCAGGCAAGGAAATAACCCTCAGAGTAAAGAATGCTAGAAGAGAAGAAAGTTTGATTTTCATATGTGAAATGGATCTAAAACCTGCAAACTCATCTGTGTCCATTCCCAGCTGGTAGCACATCTCAATGGAGCAGTTTGATGGTATTTACATACAGGTTCTGCTTCTACAACATCAGCATCTCAAAAGATTCCACAGAATCAGCACCTCTAAGTGAGGGGGAAGGGACTGGGAAGACAGGCAATTGGGATTTTGAATTTGGACCTATAGTTGCATGTACAACAAGGACACCAGGGAAGTGTCAGATTCACAACAACAACAACAACAACAACAACAACAACAACAATAAGTTTTATTTATATACCGCCCAATCACTGGGAATCCGAGCGGTTTACAACAGAGGGGATAATAGACGGTTCCCTGCCCTCAGGCTTACAATCTAAAAGACACGACACAAAAGGAGAAGGGAATGGTGAGGGGTGGGGAGAGGGAATCAGGTCCAGTATTCTTCTCTCCCTCTGAGGCCTGGACCAAAGCAGATGGACCGGAGGGAGGGCTCTTCTTCTTCAGGCTAGCCCTGATGGAGCTGGGCCAGCCTATTCTCTCCCTCACAGGCTGAAGGATGACAATTATGGAGAGAGGGGCCTCTTTCTTCAGGCTAGCCCCTGATGGAACTGGGCCAGCCTACTCTCTCCCTCAGAGGCCGAAAGATGACAGTTAGGGAGGGAGGAGCCTCTTTCTTCAGGCCAGCCCCTGATGGGCCTTCTTGCTGCCGAAGCCCTGGCAGAAACCTCACAAGACTGTAGGAGAGAGAGAACACCTAGATGGAGTGATAAATGCAAAGGTAGCTGTGTTGATCCAGAATCTAAAATCCAGATTCCATAATACGCATTGGTGATACCATTGTAAGGCCAACTAGAAGGCACAGACATTATGCCAGCTTTTCAAGCTCACTGCCCTCTTCATCAGGCAAATATTAGAAAAACCAGGTTCACATTTGTGTCCCACTGTACTGCCCACTGCCCATTGGTGAGAGTCATTCGATCGAAGGTCAGAACAAGCAACTCTCACCAGTGACAATGAGCAGGAGAGCGGGATGCATGTGGGAACAGCTGCCTGGCATTGCAACGGAGGGCTCCAGATCTTCCAGGAAGATCTGGAGCAAAAGATGAGGCTTTTACAGTCATTTCAAGGGAGTATATACCAGCTTCGGTGCTGAATTGGCTGGACATAATCCAGACAGTTTGCATCAGAACCAAATGTTGGGCCTTGTGTTGTCTGGACTCATCGCAATGGGAAAGAAAGAGAGGATGATTTTTTTTGCCTTGTGCAGACAGGGCCTAAGGGGAAAAATCAGTTGGAAATAAGCAGCAGTTCATTATTTCCCAGTGTGCTCTGAACAGAGAGTGCATTGAAGAAGCATTAAGATGAAATGCTATGCTTTATTTTGTTTTATTTAACCATGTTTGATTGTTTGGTTAAAGTAATCCCATTACTTTTTACTCTGATGGACTTTAGGAAGTTGAAAGTGTTCACATGCACATCGACTTATTTGCCTTGCTGCCTAGCAGTTCTGTGTGAATATGGGGCACTGAGCCAAAACCAACCTGATAAGATCTTTCAGGAACTTTACAATGTCACATAGTTATGCAAATACCTAGGATGTTTATAGCAACTGGCTCTACAACAAACCCTCAAGGTTTCAATTAAATACAGCAAGCCAGGCAGATCGAGAAATTATATGTGTGTGTGTGTGTGTGTGTGTGTGTGTGTGTGTGTGAAGGGAGATAATGACACTAGTAAATTACCCAGACACATTGAAATTAGCATGATATCCATTCCTAATGAAGATGTCCATCCTTTAGATTGAATCACTGATTCTCACAATATGCATTTCTAGGATTATTTCTAGCATCGTACTTTAAGAAAGATATAAAGGCTGGAATCCTTTTGGTGACTTATTCTGGTGCAAATCTCCAGTATAAACCACCCTTCCCCATACCTGGTTTTGCATCCCACCAAAAGCAGATTTACAAAAACATATGTAGGCTGCTGGCTATTTTTAATTTTGGGCCTGAACACACAGGCCAAAATAAAGCTGCTTCAGGTCACTTTGGAAGCATGCTGTTTAAATGATTCATGTGTCCTAAGAGGCTGAAACTGGAAGCTGTGCCAAAGCCATGCTCCAGTCCTAAGGAGTGGGGTGCAGCTTTGGTGCAGCTTCTGGCCCCTTAAGTTGCGTGTGTCATTTAAACAGCATACCTCCAAAGTGACCTGAAGTAGCTTTATTTTGGCCTGTCTGTTTGGGTCCTTAGATTCCCTTCTCCCCTTTAAACTGTTTAAGGGCTGGTCTGCAAGGGGATCTCCCATACCTACTCCAGGACCAATGGCAACTGTCCATCCCCTCTTTTTATATCCAGTGGAGAATCACAGGCAGTACTAATTTCAGGATAAGAAAACCAGACAGGACTATGTCCATATCAAATTCACTTACAAACATTCAGAAGTAGAAAGCGTTGGCTGGAATTGTGTTGGTTAATCCCAGCTAGAGCAGACCCATTGAATCAATGACTGAGTAGTGAGTCAATACTTCGGTAAATCCATCGGCTCGCTCAGGGCTAACAACTAGGATGCATGCCATTAGTTTTAATGTTTGAATTACAACTCCGAGAATTCACCAATGGCCATGCTGCCTGTGGCATTCTGGAATTTGTAATTTGTTAGATTATTAAGTTCCTCAAACTCTGGAAAATATTGGGATCAAGAACAGGCAGAAGGGATTGATGGAAGCCAGTACAATTTATCAGAGCCTGGTTGACTGGAAGAGGGCCTGGGGTCTGATTATGTTGCATATATTTTTGTCTTTGGGGCAGAAGAAAGCCCAAAATTCTATATTTTTGAATCAGATCAGAACAGGATCAGTGGACATATTACTCATCTCAGTGATCTAGGCTGCAGAGCTGAGATCAAGAAGACTGGGCACCAGCCCTATCCCCTTTTATCCTTAGATTACTTTAGATGCTAAAAATAAGTTCAAAATGCAAAAGTACTTTGACCTCAATTGACTCAGTGGGGTGGGGTCAGAATCTTATCCATCCGAATAGGCTCAGGCAAGAGCAAACTAACTTACGTTTTCTGTTCTTCCTCATTAATAATTTTGATGATCTTGACTACACTCTGATGTTGTTTGGCCATATATGTCCCTGTTTTCATTTGTGAAATGTTGGAGGGCATGCTCTTCTCAGCTCTACAGAAATGTCTTCCCATCAAGGTTTGAACCTGGTCTTAGTGGCCCTGGTGGGAAACACACCTAAAATGTATAATGTGTTCATGTCCCTGAGAGACAAACCAGGGACAAATGGATAAGCAAAAGATCTTCTCAGCACAAAACCAAAGTTGTGGGGTTTAATGCTTTTGCATTAAATCATAAGATTAAAAATAAATAAATGACTGAAGCATGTCCTGTGTGCTTGTCTAAGCAAGGGCCAGCCCTGATGAGAGACAATTTCTTTCCCCACCTGGTGGAAACTGCCCCAGGCCACCTTCCCAGTGTTCAGTTACTTAACTGGAGGAGAACATTGCTTAAGTTAATATGTTTCATTTCCAGCCCCATGAGGAGATTCCAGATGAACAATCAAGGGGTGAAAAGGGAAACCCCACCCAGGCGTGTGCATGTATTTTTTTCCCCCTCAATCAAAATTGAGTGACAATGAATTGTGCTCGAGGCGCATTGAGTACCCAATAATGTTTCTATGCATTCTAAGTGATGATTAATTGCTGGGTTATATGGCAATGCAATGGATGGTTATAAAGCAATCACTGAGTATTTTTTTGCAACACTTAAGCTGGGATAGAGATTCTGTCAACCTTACACTTATCAAGCTCTTCTCGTTCTCTCCTTGAAGCTCATTCCATCTCTCATCCATATGCAAGGGTGATGCGTCTCCCTTCCTCGCCACCCCATTTCACAGAAATGCATGCACATTTCAAGCCTTCCAACTGTCCCAGTTTGTCGCCCCAATTAATCCTGTGTCATCCGACTTTCTGAGATGTTTTTAAAATATACCAGCTTCTCTTACCACCTCCTCTTTCCTCATTTGTCATCAGTTTATTTCTGTTGCTGTGGTTGCTTCAAAGAGTAAAAGTAATAAGCATTCAACTCAGCAGAGGAGGGGAAGGTAGAACCTTATTCTTCCCAATAAGCTCAAGCAAAGGCAAACTGCTGCATCCTCTCCTAGCTTGCATGTTCTTCCTCATTAATAACTATTGCTCTCTTGATCACATTCTGATGTTATGGTCACCCCTGTCCTGGTTTTCACCCATGAGATTTTGGAGAGTAGGACGTTTCTATTTGCATTTCAACACATACATTTTTTCTTCAACATTATTGAAATATTTGCATTTTTCTACCATTGACTGAAGTGTGTGCATGCACATGTGTGCCATCTTTCAGATATACACATTTTCAAATATGCTTGTTTCCCAGGCCTTACATGATTGTGAAGTTGAAGGCTTTCATGGCCAGCATCCATCATTTTTTGTGGGTTTTTCGGGCTATGTGGCCATGTTCTAGAAGAGTTTCTTCCTGATGTTTCACAAGCATCTGTGGCTGGCATCTTCAGAGAATCCTTACATGATTGTTAGCCTATGCTGTTTTAACCTGTGTTGTTTATTTTATTGCTACCAATTTAATATATGTATTAATCTCCATTGTTTTGTAGTATGTACACCACTGGCAGGTCTTTATTTTATTTTATTTTAATTGATTGTATGTACAGTGCTGTGTAAATCTACAGTGCTTTATAAATAAATCTTAATAATAATAACAACAACAATAATAAATGTGCATTTTAAAATGAATTTCTCTCATTGCATGAATCACAACACAAACTTATACATGTATGGTTTTATGACTACAAATTGTGTTTTCTTGTTCTGAGGTTGTGAACTGTGTAAGCTCCTATAAAGTTGCAAACCCACAGTGAAATGTAAATGTACGGATTTCTAGCTGCAAATTGCTTGGAGCGCATTTTGTTTCTGGAGGCTGAAAATTGTGCAACCGTACACAAAGTGGCAAACCCAATCAATTTCTTGCCTATCCTGAGTTACGACTGAAGCTTCCCTCCATACAGCTTCCCCCAGGAGATAAAGTAGAATTCAGAACTCTTGAGCTGCCTTTTGAAAGTAACTATGTATAATTATGGGAGTTGTCTACACCAGTGGGAAACCCATACTCATCCTGTATTTGCAGCACAATTTCTCGGTCAGTAGCAACTCTGATAATGCCAAACTTACCAAACCCAGAAGAAAACATCAGTCCTACGACAATCACTTGTCTTACTGTGCAGAGTATTTCCAGCCACATGGCTGTGTTATCACCACCAAAACCAGGGGCTGAACCCTGTGTCATCCAGATTCCCTGCAAAGAAGACATGAGCAGGTGGTGGTGGGGGGACATTTTATTTGGCCCGTATAAATGACTTAATTAAATTTTAAGCCTGAGGGTAGGAAACAGTTTTGTTATTCTTGTATTTGTACAGTGTTATGTAAAGTGATGGTTCTATATAAAATCATCATCATCATCATCATCATCATCATCATCATCATCATCATCATCATCATCA
>NC_056527.1:141748994-141754108 GCF_019175285.1 Sceloporus undulatus
TTATCAGAACTATGTCAATTTTGCAAAATATATTACATTTTAAAAATACTATAGCCTCATCCTAAGTCTTGGAATTTAACAGATAGTCAGAAGTGACATCCTAATAGGTCTGTTGATGTGGTTTGTTGTATTCTCAAATTGGAAAAACAAATATTCACCATCCATCATGCAGTGATCATGAGATCTTACTGGTTTTGCCACAGATGAAGGTCAAGACCAAGCAAGAGAGAGAGAGAGAGAGAGAGAGAGAGAGATCTGGAAACAAAGGTCTATAGTAGAGCCGGTCTACTGGATCTAGTTGCGTGTAAACTCATCGTTCAACAATTGATTGAATGGATCTACTCAAGTAGGGACTCACCAACAGGATTCCAGCCATAGTCATCTGACATTAATATCAGTCCTCATCTCATGTGCTAAAAAAGCCTGCAAGAACTTTAAGATTTTCAGGAGAAGGCTTTCTCTTGGTTTCACCACTATCATAGGCTCGCTTGGTGTTGTGAGGGAGAGCTGTTTCAGTGGCTGCTCCCACTCTCTGGGATGTCCTTCCGAGTGAGGCTAGTCTGGCCCTATCTCTGCTTTTCTTTTACTGGTAAGGAAAATCTGGGATATTGTGTCCAGTTCTGGGCATCACAATTCAAAAAGGACATTGAAAAACTGGAGTGTGTCCAAAGAAGGGCAACTAAAATGGTGAAGGGTCTGGAAACCATGAAGCCCTATGAGGAAAGACTTAGGGAGCTGGGGATGTTTAGCCTGGAGAAGAGAAGGCTAAGAGGTGATATGATAGCCCTGTTTAAATATTTGAAGGGATGTCATATTGAGGAGGGAGCAAGCTTGTTTTCTGCTGCTTCAGAGAACAAGACCCAATGGAGCAATGGATGCAAGCTCTAGGAAAAGAGATTCCATCTCAACATTAGGAGGAACTTCCTGAGAGTAAGGGCTGTTCGACAGTGGAACATATTCCTTCCTCAAAGTGTAGTGTAGTCTCCTTCCTCAGAGGTCTTTAAACAGAGGCTGGATGGCCAAATTTCTAATTTAAAATAATGTAAGCCGCTGTGATAGCCTTTTGGCTGAAGAGCGGGGTATAAATACTATTAATAATAATAATAATAATAATAATAATAATAATAATCTGTCGGGGATGCTTTAATAGTGATTTCCTGCATGGCAGAAGGAGGTTGGACTGGAGGGCACTTGAGGTCTCTTCCAACTCTACGATTCCATGAGTCTATGATTCTATGATCTTTTTGGTTTAAGGAGACATTTAATATGTAACTGTGCCATGGAGGCTTTTTTTAATTATTGGGGCATATTTTATTTGTGTGTTTTTTTAACTTTTGTACATTTTAAAATAGTTTTATGTTGTTTCAATTGTGGTAATTTTAATTGTTGTTTTTTTAATTGCATTGGTAGATGTTAATTCACTTCCTTCTGTGAGCCATCTTGGATCCCACTGCAGGAGAAAGGCAATATATTAAGTAAATAAATAAATAGACGAAATGTATTCGATCAGTTACTCCGTCGCCTTTATTTTGCTGTAGGGCCCTTTCTGATGCTTTAAAAATGATGATACAAGCTGCCTTTTAAAACACTGCTTTGAAGCCTGTATTTGATGTTTGGTGAGATTTCCCTAAAAGGATTTGGATATGGTTTGATTAGTATTTGGTTTCATGGCCCTTTATAGAGTCATCCTGGGTGGTTTAAAACTGAGCAGGTGGCAACCTTTCCATCTGTGGATATTTATCTCTTGGGCTTATTCTTTTGGAAGCAGAGAAGTGCTTCCACTGAGTAAACCAGAACATGGAAAAAATATCTTTGGAGGACTGCAACTCTCAGCTGACCATGTTCACTGGGGAACTGAAAGCATTGTCATCCAAAGCCTATGGAGTTTTATGCTTGAACAAACAGCCAGTAGTGCAAATGGCTGTACATTTTATCCATTTCATTAAGAAAGTTTCTATGGCCTCTTTATACAACTGGTCTCAAAAGTGCCACAAGAGTCTCTGCCATTCCCAGAGAATCATATGGGCACAGCTCCCTGCATCCCTTTCTGATCTGGGCAACATTCTCAATAAAATTCTAGCATTACAGAGATGGTATATTATAGCAACTCCTGGTGACCGCTCAGTTTCCAAAAGTAGCTGTTCCAAGCTCTGATATAAATATACCATGTGTGTGTGTGAGTGTGTGTGTGTGTGTGTGTGTGTTATCCTTTCTACGCTTGATGTTCAGGTGGCAAATGTTTCTGGTTTTATAACTATTATTTTTATTTTCATTTTCATTTATTTATGAGATTTATATCATGCCTTTCTTACAAAAGAGCACCAAGTAAGTAATACAGTGGGCCCTCCCCATGTGCAAGGGATCCTACATATGGGGAAAAACGCATCTGCTCAAACCCCATTTGTTTTAATGGGGGAGTATTGCCGCATGTTGTGTGGCATGTGCGCCATGGGCGCATGTGTCATTATATTTCCAGTGGCTTAACCTTCCATGTAAGATTAAACCTGCGTATAGCTAGGCTTGCCATATCCCGCCTGGGGGCAGGACTTTCCTGGTTTCGGACGGGTCTGCACGGTCCCGCCCCGGTTTGCCCCCACCCCTGGGATTGCCCTCGCCCCCGGGCGGGATATGGCAAGCTGAGGGAGGCTTTCCCTTGCCGCTTGGGCTCTGCTCCCTGCTGCTATCGCAGCGGGACCCGGGGCCCAGGCAGCGAGGGAAAGCCTCCCCTCAGCAAGGCTCCTATTCAAATGCAGGACACACAAAAATGTGTCCTACATTTGAAAATTTTGTCCTACATTTTTCCTGGTTTGGAGGTCTGGACGTATGGCAACCCTACGTATAGCACACCTGCGTATGGCACAGGCACACTGAAAAAAGATGTTGGATGCAATACACAGTACAGTTATATAAAAGAGATGAGAAAATGAAGGACACATGGCATGAAGAACCATTTGAAGATGAATCTACAATCCCCCTCCAAACCTGTTTTTATCTGTAGTTCCTTTCAAAATGGCAACAGGAAGTTACACAATGTGATTTTCTGTGTCCATTTTGCAATGGATTGCAGAGGAAAATTGAAGTATTTGGGCTTGCTGTTGCAGGGAGGGTCAAGCCGTTCTGAGTCCCAGTCCTGGGCAAAGAGCGGGATACAAATAAATAAATAAATATAATATATAATATTATATAATGTTAATATATATTATATAGCTTTACAGAGTTGGGAACTGTCTCCTGGCCCTCACAGGGATGCCTACCTCTTCTGTATGGGGATATTGAAGATTTCCGTTCTGTGGATAAAATTGAAAGAGAGAGAAAAGGAACATGCAAAATGCATAACGTGTGGCAAAAAGCTGGAAATCCTGATTGCAGAACGATCATGTAAATATAATTCTACTTATGGTACTCCTAGACTAGCACAACTGAGTAGCTGCATTTTCACCTTTGGGAAATAAATGAAATAATAAGATATTGATAGGGAACTTGATTTAGACAATCCCTTTTTTCTTGCTGATCTAAACTAGAATTTATATCACTGCGATAAGTAGCCTTCTATCATTTATTTGAATAACATTCATTTAAATCAATCTGTCCAGAAAGAATGGCATCTGGTGCATCTGAGGAAGGGGACTGAAGTCTACGAAAGCTCGTGCTGCCGATTTTCCCCTTTCAGTTAGTCTCAAAGGTGCTACAAGATCTCTCTGCTACCGATTCTACAGACTAACATGGCTAGGTCTTTGAATTCTATCCAGAAATAATGTATTTTTCTCCTCGATAAGTAGCGTTTTTCTTTGGAGCCAGACCAAGACATCCTGGCGCCTGAAGAAAGACAGCAAAGTGTTGCACCACCTAGAATCCCAAGACAAAATTCAAAGCTACCCAAGGCTGGTCAAACCACCACAACCACAATGACTACTATCGCAGCTATTAACGATTTTATGTCCTTTTAGGTTATACATGATGAAATGGCAGGGATGTCTCCGCCAAATATACCGATGATGAATAAATCAATAACAATTCATATGGATCATTCAGTTAGATCGTTCATTATGGATTGCAGCCCATAATGACTGCAATCCAATATTCAGTTACCTAGGAGTAAGCCTCATTAAACCAAATACGAACCCAAAAAAGACATGTATAGGATAGAGGTCTAAGATGTCATTTAAGCAGAAGACGGAATTAAACCATCTGAAACTAACCTGAAATAGCCTAAATTTGTCTTCAGGTGCAGAAAGAGGAATGCAAATAGATGACAGAATAGAATGTCTTTATTGCAAAATCTGTTCTGTTGATTTTTACAGCATGCAATTGGCTGATGAATCATAAATGCCTCTAGGGATCTGTTTCCTTTTCACACATTTAGATATATTCCCCGAAGGTTACTAAATCTCACCTAAAATCTCATCTAAAGAGAGTCTTTCGCCCACTTCTGCTGTTTTTTTTATTAATTTGTTATATCAACCTAATTCGCCAGAAGAGGGATTTCATTATTATTTTCTTTTTCTTTTTATCACTCTTTCTTTAATGACCCCGAATGGTTTGACTGACAGGTCTTTTATTAAAAAATTATTACTATTATTATTCCCCTTGAGCTTCCAAGACTAGGAAGGACCAAGCCCTTCTGCTCAGGGTTTCCATGCTGAAGGCAAATAAGCCTTGGCTTGAGTCCCATTCGAAATGTGATCAACACAGATTTATAATGCACAGTTCAATAAGAGAAAATACCGATTGGAAGTTTCATCACTGGCCAGCGTGGTGAAAGCAAATAGATACGGTTTGGAAGGAGACGTAGAGTTAACTGTAGTGGGCATCACTGCCTGGAAAAGTTACTTTCTTGGACTACAATTCTGACAATCTCCTAGCCAGCAAGTTCAGGTAGGGGAGCATTATTATGAGTTTTGTTTCAAAGGTTCTTCCAAAACCTTTATTGTGCTATATATTCGGATGGCATTTTAACCTACCATTTGGTTGAAACTGCTCTTTGGGTTTGCTAGTCATTTTTGTTTCTGTTTTTTTCAGACTGTATGTTTATCTACAGCACTATATAAATAAAACATAATAATAATAATAATAATAATAATAATAATAATAATAATAATAATAATAATAAGCTG
>NC_056527.1:141754118-141773673 GCF_019175285.1 Sceloporus undulatus
GCTTTTCTCCCCTTCCACAGAATTTATATTTAATAATATAAATATAAGGACAAGAATATTGTGGACATAGTAGATCTAGCAAAATCAGTGGTGATGGATACGTGCTCCCAGTTTGTTCCTGTTCTTGTCGATTTTATTCCCAAACTGGGAATATGCACCAAAATGGCATAAAAAAGTCACTGATCATACCGGGATATAACAGAAAATATTCAGGGATGAAACAAAATGCATATGGATCTTCTAAATAAAGGAACAAAATCGGAGACTTTCTGGTCGTTTTAATCAGTCTGGATGTGCCCCAACCTAAACCCATTGCTTTCAATGGGTCCAAATCTAAATTTGAGTAAGTCTTGATTCAACCTATAGAGTTTAGAAAATGGAGAAAAGAGGAAAATTAGTGGGTCAGAGCAACAGAAACAAAAGACCAAAATGCATTCTAGTTGTCTTCCAGCCAGGAAACAAATGCCTTTTGAAAGTTTAACAAAATTAATGCCAGAGATATAAATAGGGCTGTGTTTAAAATGTATCTCATATTATTTATGTTATACTCATTTTAAACAATTTGATTTGTACACGTTCATTAAAAGGGTATCATATATATCAGTGATTACTACCATTAACATATATATCAGGGGTGGGGAATATATTCCTGTAAGTTGTTGTTAGTTAGTTGTTGTTCCTGTGCACCTTCAAGTCATTTCTGACTTATGGTAATCTCAGGGCAAACCTATTGTAGGGTTTTTATTTTTAGAGGGGCTTTGTCATTGCCTTCCTCTCATACTGAAAGAATGTGACTTGCCCAAGGCTACCCAGTGGATTTACTATGGACAAACAGGGATTTGAACCCTGGTCTCCTGGAGTCTTAGGCTGCGTCTGAACTGCAGAATTAATGCAGTTTGACACCACTTGTACTGCCATGGCTCACTGTTGTGGCACCAGAGCTTTCTGACTGAGAAGGCTAAATATCTCTCAAAACTACACATCCCATTATTCCAGAGCATTGAGCGTGGCAATTAAAGTGGTGCCAAACATCATAATTTCTAAAGTGCAGATGCACCCCTAGTCCAATATCCAAATCATTATGCCATGTTAACTGTTTGCTATTTCTCACACATGAATTGAAAAGTAACAACTGCCAAAATTCACTTTTCTCTGCAAATGCTAAATCAGGGAAGAGAATCATGCAGCCCTCCAGATGTTGTTGGGCCCAGAATTCCCCACCATGGGCTATGCTGGGATAGTTATGATGGGAACTGGAGTTCAACGGCATCTAGAGGGGCATACAACACCCCCTTCAGTAAATAAGAATATTAAGCTCACATTCTGTTGAGTTATGGTGGCTATGTAGACAGTTTGGGTCCACTGAGAAACCAGAGAAATTTGTCAGCATGTTTTGGTGAACACAAAGTTTGCAGAAGTTGGGGGAAAAATCTGAGTGGATGAAGGTACCCAAACCCCAAACAGCCCAATAAGGACTGAACATCTTCAAGGGACATAACTGAATGTCCATTGGGGATGCAGGAATGGAATGGAATGGCTCAAAGAAAGGCATAGCTGGTGGGCTAAGCATACCAAGCAATATGCTGCAACATTTTGTCATGGATCCTACTCCTAATGCCATTGATTTTTTAAAAACTTAAAAAATAAATAAAAAGGACTTTATTATCATAATTGTTGTTCCATTTTTAATACCTTTCCTCCACTGTTTAAGTGAATAGTGTAAATTAATCAATAAAATTAACTGGGTGAGAGAATATGTGTGTAATCCGTTATACAGTTGGCCCTTCTTATATACGGATTTCTTATACACGGATTCAAGCATCCATGGTTTGAAAATGTTAAAAAAAGTATAAATTTCAAATATCAAACCTTGATTTTCCATTTTTTATAAGGGACACCCTTTTGCTATGTCATTATATTTAGTGGAACTTGGGCATCCACGATTTTGTTATCCACGGGGGATCTTGGAACCAAATCCCAATGGATAACAAGGGTCCACTGTAATAAGTGTCTTCTGTGAAACATTTTTTTAAACTATGTGACATTCATTTTTAAATAGTTCGGAGTCTCTCTGGCACGGATGTTTGGAGGAGCTGTTCTGGAATTCCTTAAGTAGCTGTCTGGTTTGGTGTTGATGGAGTCGGAGCTGGGTTCCACCCTTCAGTCCAGGCTCCAGGTGAAGCTAAGAAGTTGCTGCCCTAATTAAGTAATTGTTGCTGTTGTGGTTATAATTCCCAACTAATATTCAGCACACAACACCTTGGCTTCTTTACGTATTCACATTATCCTCCTCTATGGATATTATCACTCATGTTGTCTCTTATTTGTCTCAATGAATGCATGCCTGTATTGATTTATATTTAATGGGTTCAACCAATTATTATTTTTTTCTAGAGTAGTAGTAGTAAGACTTATTCGGTCATTTACCAGTATACAAAATAACTTGATCAAATAATAACTGCAAAATTATTATTTTTCCTAGACTCTGTATAGACTATAGATTACTGGATGCCATCTATCTATCTAATTTGAAGCACCCTCAAATATCAAACAACAGCTCCCAGCATCCTTCATCATTTTCTATACTAGTTAGGGTTGCTGAGAGTTGTATTTTTAGCAGCATTTGGAAAGCTACCCACTACGCACTCCTGATACACACACACATATACATGTGTGTGGCATTTGCCATTCTATCCAAATAGTGAAACAGTTTCTAAGGGCCTGAACATACAGGTCAAAATAAAGCTGCTTTGGATCACTTTGGAGATATACTGTTTAAATGATGCATGCGTCCTAAGAAGCCAGAAGCTGCACCAAAGCCACACTCCATTCCTAAGGACTGGAGCACAGCTTTGGCGCAGCTTCTGGCCTCTTAAGATCCATGTGTCATTTAAACAACATACCTCCAAAGTGACCCAAAGCAGCTTTATTTTGGCCTCTCTGTTCAGGCCCTAAAATAGCAAATTCTACACTTAAAAAACAAAACAAAACTTAACATCTATTGTTGTTTGGAATTGCCCATTATCATGCTGTTCCTGCCTTTCCTGCCCTATTGTGGCAAAACTGGTGTTACTAAGGTGTCCCTCTTGTCCATGCAGCAAATTTAATAACGCAATAGATATGTGACAGGGAGCCATGGCAATTCCAGTGACCAGAACTGTACACATTTCCAAGTGCAGGTGTGCTGTAAATTTAAATAAATACATTAGAATATTGGCATTTTAAAATTCCTAAGTACGTACATCCCAGGTAATAAATGTATCTTCTTTGAATACTCACCACACAATGGACCAATCCCTGCACCACAACTCCCAACCCCCTTTCTTGGCATATAATTTTTGGCATGCCACAGAATGACTACTAGACATACTGACTGATGTCTTTAGTGAATCAGAGAATTAATTCTGTTATTGTTGTTTTCAGTGCAGTGATCATATTTGGCTCACCAGGGCATGAAATGTTTGGTGCTTCCATATGAGAAAGATCTGAAATGTATGTTTTCATTTTTTTTCTTTTTTAAAATAAAATTTAACATTATTATTATTATTATTATTATTATTATTATTATTATTAAACTTTATTTCTATACACATGAACAATCTAATTTGCAATCACAGTAATATACATTTCAAAATAAAAGAATAGAAAGAAAAAGGAAACGGAAAAAAAGACAAATAACTAATATATAATATGACTTTGGCTTCTCTCTTTTGACTGGAAAGAGAAAGAAAACCAAAACAGAAAAGAAAAATGTTATTCGACCAAATTAAATAATTCTACTAAAATTACTAAAAACCATAACTACATATTATTACATCATTAGATTTCTTACTGCTTAAAAAAAATCAATAAATATTTCCCAATCATTCAAAAAGTCTTCAATTGGCTCATCCTTTAGAAAGCACATAAATTTGGTCATTTGATCTAATTCATCAACTTTAACAATCCGTTCTTCCATCACCTTTTCATTTTCTAGTTGGGTTAGAAGTATATTATTCCAACCTGGATAAATAGCACTGTGTACAGTGTTAAATTCTTGAATTATCTTAATGGAGAATGCTGCATTTTAATTCTCAAACATGGTTTCATGCACATGTGCCAAATGCATCCGGAGGTTGTGATATTTATTTCTCTAGTTCTTAGGGGTTTTTCGAATATTGTCCAAACACTACTGCAACATTTTGAGTGTGTTTCTTTTTAATTGCAACACATATCCTTTTGTCTCTTAGTTATAATGTATAGTGCATAACTGGAATCAAACATTTGCATTATAACACTGTTTTTGAAAAGATTCAGAGAAGAGAAAATTTGCCCTTCAAAAAGACCTTTGGAAGAGTGCAGATGCAAGAAAGCGAAAGCCTCAAAAAAGAATGGAATTAATATAGAATCAGGAGCAACCAGCAAAACATAAAGGGCTATGTTGAGATTCATGAGGAAGGCAATGGAAAACCAAGAAAACTATGATTTTCTTACCAAGGACTACTACAAGTCAGAGTTGACCTGAAAGTATCAAACAACAACAACTTTTATTTAAAGGTGTTTTCCCCCAATTACAAATGCTTTCTAGTTGGAGTTTCTTTTAATCTGTATCCTGAGCCTCTTTGGATCCCATGCTGGGCGGAAGATGGCATAGAAATGAAATTAAAACAAGAAAATAAAATTGTATAGACTTCAGAAGCAGTGCCTAAAATAGTCTCAGATCAAAACTGAGAAAGTTAGTACTAGAAAGTTCTCTGGTATTAAGTAATGCACATATTTTTAAAAAACGGTTTATCCACACCTTGGTACTTTACACATGGTCAGTGGAAATGGATCTTTCATGCCCTTTTGGCTACAAAAAGACTAATACTCCAGGATTGGAAAGAGAACACATCCCTGCCTATGAGCCTATGCATTGAAGATTTAACAGCACTTGCAACATTTGAAAGTGTGATGTATTGACATGATTTACGAATGGACTTATATTCAGATATTTGGTTTGCTTTTATTGAAATTTACGAGTATTTTTAAAAAAATCTCTGCATTCTTTAGCAATGTTAGAACATCATGATGTGTAAACCGAGAGTCTTTTAATGCAATTCTACTTTGCACACACACACACACACACACACACACCACCCCTCTTAGCTTTTTATTATGAAACCTCATTCTTCAGCAATTTGAGAAGTATCTCCTTTGGGGAGGAATAAATCACAGACTACTATCTCTGGTATAGAATCACAGAAACGTCATGACTGCCATTGCCCACTACTGCTTTACACCAACGAAAGCACTTTGACCTGTTGCATTACTTTTGGAAATGTAACTCTGTTGCTCCTTCATTATTCCCCAAATACAACTTGTTTCAGATAGTTATGTTTCTTGTCATTTCTTCCTTGCAAAGTCTGAAATGTTTTAGATACTTACTAAGCATTCATAGGCTTGACCATTGGACTAAAACTCTGGAAACCAGGGTTTGAATCCCCACTAATCTGCCCGAAATTTTAATGTATTCCTATTGGATAGTTTTAAATTCTTTGAGTCAGTCACTGTTTTTATGATTGGGGGAGGGTTGGGGTCTTAGGGTTTTTAAAATGTAATTTTTAATTGTTTGATGTTTTATTTATACTGTTGGAATCCACTTTGCTTCCTTCGGGAAAAAGCGAAATAATAATAATAATAATAATAATAATAATAATAACAACAACAACAACAACAACTTGGGCACAGAAAACCACTGAGACACTTTGGGAAAGTCACAGTCTCTCAGGCTCAGAGGGAAGACCCAGTCTGAACAAATTTTGTCAAGAAACGCCTGTTATCGGGTTGCCTTAGGGTTTCCATAAGTCAGAAACAACTTCAAGGCGCACAACAACAACAAAACATAATTGACTAACATGGCAGTTACGTCTGAGTAAACATTCACAGAACTGAAAGACAAGTTACAACCCGATGCACTCTCATTCGGACATGAGCCACTTTGAACGCACTGGAATTTATTTCTGAGCAAACAGCATGTTTAGGATTAGATTTCCGATAACAAACATGGAAGCATGACTTTAGATTTCTTAGAGTTGGGCCAGACCTTTTCAAGAGAATAATTACAATGAGGAGTGGCTCTAATTCACAGTAATGGTTTTGAAGACCTTTGCTGAAATGCAATTTAAGAAATAGCTAGATGCTTATTTTGTGTTTTATATGAGTAATGTAAGCCAATTTTTTCACAAGGTAGAGCATGTAAATGGCTGGGTTACTATGCTGGGTTACAAGGAAATGTTGACAAGCGTTTTCCTTTGGCCTCTATATGCCAGAAAGGCCGCATTAATGTCTCTCCAGTCTATAGAACTAAACTCTTTAGTCTGCAAACTTGTCTTGGCTGGATACCAGTTTAACTGTTGTGGCCTCTTTGAACATATCCTAAGAGTTCTAAGCTAGAATTCTCTGTGTAGTGATATCAACCTTTGGTCCTCCATATGTTTCAGACTTCAGCTCACATAATAATACAGTGGACCATTCCACCCCCATATAAGGCAAAAAATGCATATTCTCAAGCCCCATTGAAGATAATGGGGCTCATGCTCATGGCGTGGCAGAGTACGCATGCCACAGGTTTGTGCACCACTCATCCTTAACTTCTGCCTGGTATGTGGGGAGGGCACCAGGGCTGTTTCTTCTTTTCTCCCTGAGTTCAGGGGCAGTTAGAAAGCTCCCAGGTACACTGCCATGGACATTCAGTGCTTGAGGTGATGGATGGAGCCCTTGGGGTCTATTTCTCCTTGTACAACTAGGGAGAAAAAGAAGCCACCACTCCACAAACCATAATGTAACTATACTTGATAGTGATTTATACTTTGTCAGTAGATGCACCAGATATTAGACATATTCTGGTGAGTTGTCTAGAATGCTCTACTAGAGATTCCTGGTCTCTTCTCTCAAAAATTTAATTAAATAATAATAATAATAATAATAATAATATATTTATATCCCACCTTCCAGGATCTAGGCGGGTAACAACAGTCCAATAAAACAGATATACAGACAATAATAAAATTTCCCTCATCGCCTTAACCCTCCCTCCTTCTGCTAAAATTACACATAAACATCAAGATACAATACAATATCCCCAGTACAGTGTACTTAGTTACAAATTTTGTAACTAAGGATTGACACAGATCGAATTATTCCAAGAGACCATCAAAAGAGACAGTGAAAGACTGAATGGATCAATCTGGTTAATTCAGCTGGAGATTAGTCTGGAAAGGCCCGCCAGAAGAGATCCGTCTTTATCGCCTTTTTAAACGCCTCCAAAGATGTAATATACGGCGGATCTCTTCCAAGCAGGTCATTCCATATTTTAGGAGCGGCAGCTGAAAAGTTCCTCTGGGAAGTCACCACCAGCCTGGTTTTCTTTGGCTGGAGTAGCTTCCTCCCAGAGGACCTGAGTGCGTGGGAAGGATTGTATGGGAGGAGGCGCTCCCTTAAATATGAAGGACCCAAGCCAGCATTCTCTAAGACTAGAAAACAATTTTGCTGCAGGACTGTGTTAAGAATCCATCCAAGGTGCTATGTGCCTTACTAAAGTATCCATACATACCTCCCCCCTTTGAGATTCCAACGTTTTGTTGTGTTACAACCTAAGACTGGAATGAATTTAATTGGCGTTGTTATGACTTAATATATACAAGATACTCAACACTGTCAGGGTGCAAAATATTTTTCTTGTGGAACTAAGTAAACAAAAACAAACAGTACTTGTTGGCTGACATAAATATTCACCCCCTTCTGCTGAGGCATGCCTAAACAAGCTCTGGTGCCCCCATTGCCTTCCAAAGTTACATAAGTCGTTGAATGGAGTCTATCTGTGTGCAATTCCAGTGCCATGTGATCTCAGATTAAATATATCTCTTTGTAGTAGGCCCTCACATTTGTCAGCAAGCATATCTAAACAAACAGTATCAGAAAGAAAAGGATCTATTAGAACAAGTCTGGGATAAAGTTGTGCAGAAACACCATTCAGGACTGGGTTATTTTAAAAACTGAAACTATGCACACCTCCTAGGATACTATTCGATGAATGATTATAAAATGGAAAGAATATGATTCAACCACTGCCTTGCCTATAGAAGGTCATGTACCAAAACTCAGTTGTTTGGTATAGAGGGCTTTGGTCATGGAAATAATCAAGATGTCAAGGGCAATACAGAAGGAACTAAAGAAACCCTTCACTGAGATGGAAGAAATTCTCTAAGGGACAGCTGTCACCTAGACTCTCCTCAAACCTGAGTTTATGAAAAGTGCTTAAAAGGAAAGCCATTGATGAAACAAACCTGCACCAAAAACTGTTTGGAGTTTGTAAGAACTCATACAGGAGATAAAATACATGTGACAAAAGTGTCTTTGGTCTGATAGGCCAAAACCATTCCTTCCAACATTTCATAGATGAAAACGGGACACATGTAGCCTAGCAATATCAGAACATGGTCAATATGGTGAAAGTGCCAAGTGTTGCAGAAACTGTATTGCTGTAAGTGTCACACGTGGTGGCATTGTCCAGAAATACATAAAGAAATAAATGGTTGGAGGTTTTCAGTGGGGGAAAAAATTACACTTTTCCAGCAGTGAGTTTACTCTCTTTTTTAATAGAAGAAAACAGAAAACTAGTATCATTTTTATGTCTAGCAGTTTCTATGGTGACTGACCCAAAATGGAAAGGCCTACACAATTTAACATAGAATGGCATGAGAAGTTGTGACCTTTTGCCACCTTGGAGAAACTGACACAACGTTTGCAACTGAAGAAATAAACTTCATAATGACTCTTGTATTATAAATTACAGATTACAGGTGCCATTTATTTCTTTTATTAAAAGAAACAGAGATAATCTCGATTCACCTGGTTCTCATGTCAGTCTTAACTTGACGGCTATGGAGGGAATATCTATGCGTATGCATTTATTGCATGCTTTGTTAAGGAATGGTAGGAGTCTGTAAGTCTTATTTTGTTCTATTGAATTTTGTTGAATTATATTTCTTTCAATAAAAGTGGGGGAGATAGGAACGGTTTTAATGAGGAAGAACATAAAAGTATGAGGGTCTGCAAAAGATTGCTTTTGCTTGATCCTACTGGGAAGGGCGAGATTCCACCATCGACTTCTACACTATGAACTCAGTTTACAGTGAGTAAACTAAGAACAAAGTGGGGCAATGGTAGTAGTAGGGGGAATGAGAAACTGGGACATTATAAAATCACATGAAAAAGTGGGATGACTGAAGATTAACTGGGACTATCCTGCGAAATCAAGACTAAGGCTGTAGGCATAGTACAGAATTAAATTACTTTGTCACCACTTGAACTGCTATGACTCTATCCTATAGAACCTGGGATCTGAAGTCTGAGGTATTCAGTCTGATCTGCCAGAGACGTCTGTTGCCTCACCCCAAACTACAAAAGAATTATATCAGTTAATATGGTGTCAAATTTATTTACTCCTAGCCACCCTAGGATGTTGGATTAGCCAGTGCATATTTAGCAGCCTTCTCATTATGATATTTGGCCCACAGACCACCAGCAGTGAGAGGGCAACATGGCATCATTCTTGTGCAGTTCCACTGTACAGATGAGACATTTCTGCCTTAAAGCAGCAAAGGGAGGGGGGAACCCAATCATGCTGCCAACTTTTATTCAAACATCTGCAGCTGCTCTGGAATTGAGAGCCTCCAGCAAATGGCGTTGCTGTTGTGAACAATTTCCCCAGTTGTGTGAATTACTCACACAGTGGAAGAGAACCGCGGTTCAGGTGGCTGCCAGCAGTAGCTGCCTTTTGCTCATTAAAAAGCAGAGCAATGTGGGGTTCATTTAGTAATGTGTCTAGGACTGTGTGCCAAGGAAGGAGTGGGAGGGTGGGGGCAAAGAGAGAGAAAGCCATTCAAGAAGGAAAAAGAGATTATTTGGGAGAATGAAGCAGGTTTATTACCTGAGAATAATCTTTGGAAAAACAAGCCACCTTTTGTGTTCCTTTCTATAAAGACTTCTCTGTCATCTTTATGGATTTCTACCTCTGGCTATATTTTAAGAGCTTTCTCCGTCTACCTGCAACAACACTAACAACCCGTGCCATAAATCTTCACCTTAAACTATCATTATCACTATCGCCCAGAGACTCTGAATGTTTTTTCTCTCTCTCTACTCATGTCAGACTGCTGGGGTAAATAGGCCCATGGAGAGTCATTCCCCTCCCAGCTTTAATGTAGAAGACCAGATCTTGGGAAAGTTACTTTTGGGGACTTTTGTTGCCGTGTGCCTTCAAGTTGTTTCCAACATATGGTGCCAACACAAACTTCAGTTCCCAGAATGTCATAGCATTGATCCAGGGCAGTTAAACCGGTGTCAAACTGAATTATTTCTGCAGTGTGGATGCAGCCCAGGACTCTTTGTTCCTGCCCTGTGGCTCTTGGCACTGCTGCCTTGATGCTGGGATTTTTCTGCTTCTGATCTGATTCCACCTCAACATTTGGAGGAGCTTCCTGACAGTAAGGGCTGTTTGACCGTGAAACAAACTCCCTAAGCATGTAGTGGAATCTCCTTCCTTGGCCATCTGTCGGGGATGCTTTGATTTAGATTTCCTGCATGGCAGAATGGGGTTGGACTGGATGGCCCTTGAGGTTTCTTCCAACTCTATGATTCTATGATTCTATCATCCTATGTGCAAGGCTGCTTGGCGCTGACTCTTTAGATGTCAGCACAATGGCAATTGATCTCAGCTTATTTGTTGTCTACAGTGATGGAGAGGATTCATGGCCAGATCTTGGCAAAGTTACCCGCCTTCACTTCAGAATAATCCCAGACAGTGATCTGCCTCTATGGTAATTCAAACTACAAACATGATTATGTGAGGGATCTGTTCCAGGACCCTTTACATAATATGAGTTTTGTGTAAAATCTGGAACACTATTTTATCTTAACTGCCATGAACGGTGGGGCCAAGAACCAGCATGGCACCTTGCCGCATGACCCTTTCGCCAACATGACCCTCTCCCTGGCACAAATGACAAAGAACACAAGCCAGTCAACAGAAGCCACTTTGCACTGAACACAAGAGACCATGAGCAGCATAGAGGGGGGTCTTCATGTAAAACTGGATCAGCATAATACAGACTCACACAATCTGCAGGCCCCCTGTACTTAGAATCATAGACTCATGGAGTTGGAAGGGACCCCAAGGGCCATCCAGTCCAACCCCATTCTGCCATGCAGGTAATCTAAATCAAAGCATCCCCAACAGATGGCCATCCAGTCTCTGCTTAAAGGCCTCCAAAGAAGGAGACTCCACTACACTCCGAGGGAGTTTGTTCCACTGTCGAACAGCCCTTACTGTCAGGAAGTTTCTCCTAATGTTGAGGTGGAATCCCTTTTCCTGGAGCTTGCATCCAATATTCTGAGCCCTGTTCTCTGGAGCAGCAGAAAACATGCTTGCTTCCTCCTCAATATGACATCCCTTCAAATATTTAAAGAGGGCTATGATATCACCTCTTAACCTTCTCTTCTCCAGGCTAAACATCCCCAGCTCCCTATGAGCCTTTCCTCATAGGACTTCATGGTTCCCAGACCCTTCACCATTTTAGTCACCTTTCTTTGGACATGCTCCACTTTCTCAACATACTTCCCTTCCATTTCTGGCACTGCTACTCCCTCTTGCCTTCTCCTGGCTCAAACAGTGGAAGCAGGTTTTCTGCCATTACCCCATCACAAGTCCTTGCAAATCTAACTGGGGCTGGGGAAAAAAGTTTGCTCCCACTGCCACCAAAAACTACCGGCCCTTATAAATCATATTTGAGATGAAGGCAAACCAGTTTGTCTGCCTCCCTCTGTTCCTAGCACCATCATGCATATTTGTATTATTGATGCAGGGATGCCCAAAAGCTTGATGAAGTTAAATTAATGATCAGTGGTGATAGTAGTGATAATGATGATGATATACCTAATGCAATATTGAAATATCATGGAAATACAATTTAATGGTTGGCTTCCTCAGCCAATATGAATGAAATGGGTGATAACATAATCATGACTGCTCTGCTTCACAAGATGAATTAAACATGCAATATGGTAATAACATATATGCATTATGAGTAAAATGCAAGTGCCTTTAGAAGACTAGATGAATGCAAAAGTATATACACAAAAAAAAAAAAACAGAACTGGAGAGATACTTTTTTAGAAAATGAATGAAGCAAATGAAGCACCTAACAACTCAAGCCAGGTGTGGGGAGTTTCAGTGCCTGAAAAACACACAAAGAATCACATGCAATAAAGAGAATACTACTCAAACTAACAGTGCCCCAGTGGCGTCACTAGGGTTGGCGTCACCCGGTGCGGTAATTTATGGTGTCACCCACCCCCCATTGACCTCCCATACGACACCATACAGAATCTTTAGTAATGCTTTTTGTACTAATTTACCCATAAATCATAATTTCCATATATCACTGAATCACTGAATCTAATGATAATACAGTGGAGCCTTGTTATCCACTGGGGTTTGGTTCCAGGACCCTCCGTGAATAACAAAATCCGTGTATGCTCGAGTCCCATTAAATACAACGGCATAGCAAAATGGTGTCCCTTGTTTAAAATTGGAAAATCAAGGTTTGATACTTGAAATTTATAGTTTTAAAAAAATATTTCCAAGCCGTGGGTGCTTGAATCCATATATAAATGATCTGTAGATACGGAGGGCCAATTTTAGTAGTGAAATAAACAACTGGCAAACTTAAAATGCTCTTTAAATTTTTAAAAAATGTGTTTACGTATACAAAATTTCATGTGATTCAAATGAAAATTTCCTAAAATGTGATGTTTTTTAAAGAAAGGTTTTATAAAATAAAAAAAATTGAATTTGTTTTTACAAAAGCCCTTTCCTTTTTCCTTCACTTGCCCCATCTCTTAAGCATTTTAAACAGATATAGGCCAATGCCACAGCCTGTTTCTGCCAAAGTGCAGATGTTTGAGGAGCAGTAGTGGAACTGAATCAAGCCAACCTGATCTGACTTAGGCCTGCTACAAATTGATCTCAATTGGCTTGATTTAGTTTGAGATACAGGATTCAAGTGAATCATTTGCTCAGTCTTAGTAGCTAAATACTTGAAGCCATATACTTTAGGTATATAACCAAGGCTCAGCCATATGGAATAATAATAACTAAATGAATCCCTGACAAAGTGCAATTATATATATAATTTTACTGTACACTGCTATGATCATTGCGGAATAGCGGTCTATAAATAAAATATTATTATTATTATTATTATTATTATTATTATTATTATTATTATATAAATTTAGGCTAACAGTACAATTCAGCTTGAAACATAATTCATCATGGCTCAGCCTCTGAAAAGGGCTTCAGTTCAGAATACAGTCAACAGGTATATGTAAAAATGAAAGAGAAATGTTCCTTCTAGAATATAGAGAGTACAAACCCACAATACAACTTCACTCCCATCTACTTCCTTGAACTTTGCATGTAAGTGTGCATAACATTGCAAAGATGGACACGAAACAAGTCAAACTGGAAAACTGGAATGGATATAATAGTCCAGTCTAAAATTAAATTTTTTGATTATCTTTCTGCAGGTGATTTTAGGTGGGACGTGAGTATAGTATAGTATGCTATCAGCTGTTGATGCCCCCATATTTTATCAAATCCAAAGCAGTATAAGGGAGGTGAGTTACTGATGGTGCAAAGATTTATTTGAAATACTCAGACATTTTAATAAAAACAATCCAGGGGATAGTTCTAAACTGGTCTGAACTCAATCCTTCTATACATATCTACTCACAGGTAAGCCCCACTGAATTCAAAAAGATTTGCTCCTTGGTAAATGTGGCATTGGATCGGTGCCTCAGTGCATTTTATTATACCCCTATGCCTACATCTAATATTTCAAAGGGAAAGGAAGCATTTAGCTTTGTAGAGTCCTTTCTGAGATGTGTCCATTAACTAAAGTGCTGGGAGAAAAATTATGTTATTTCCAAGGTTATCTCCAATTCTAAATGCACCTATTCAAAATCCAGTACAAAAAAAAAATGAAGGGAAGGAGGACTACAGTTCCCAGTGTTCCTCAGCCAGCATCCTGGCTGGGGAGTTTTGGGAGGTACAGTCTGGATCAGTAACATTTTCAAACTTTGCATCCATAGTAAGCAAGGCTTTCCCCCCAAAGAATATAATATCAGGCTCAGTACAGAATTAATATGTGTATACACTGTTCTGTAGCCATCGTAACTTGCTATCTGTCAGTTGTCCACTGAGTGCACTCCAGTGAAGCAGTTGGTGAATACTGGAAAAGTTCACCTGATCCCAGAGATTAAAGCCACATGGAATTTGCTCCAACCAGCATGAGCCAACACTGCACCAAATATAAGCAAGGAGATAGATATGGCGCGCGCAGCTCGGCTGTCTTTATTAACTTTGGATTCCTACATCCCATGATGCTGGTGAAAATCCACGTCACGCTAAACGTCATCATCTTTAAGGGGTGACAGCATTCTTCAGCATTTTTCAAACTCTATTGACCTCGACCTGTTTGTCTGTGTGTAGCAGACTCACCCGGAATGAGTGCTATGTTTGGTCTGGCCATGTTTATTAATAAAAGCTCTATTTTAAGCTTGGCTTTTGTAAGAACATTAGACGGTTTGGCAGAACAACTGCCTGTTCTTTATTAATGCATCTTGTTTGACAAGATGTTAGCATGCTAACTTCAACCAGTTCTGTCTTTCCAAAAGGGAGAGAGAAGGAGAGGGGAAAAGTGTGTGTATGGGGGGGATGCTAGATGCCAGCTGATTTGAATATAGTAGCTTTATTTTATATACACATACACACACACACAGGCAGTGTCATATTTACCTTCTGCAAAAGCAATGAGGCTATAGATGGTACCTTTGCAAGTGTTGTAACAATCATGATGGCAAAGGTTATGGAGAGGCTGCAGCAGTTTGGTTGTGCCTTAGCCTATTGGGAATGGCAGGATTTCCCTCCACTCCCTGCTAGTAAGAACTGAGCGCAAACTACTTTTGCAATTTGAACTCAGTTTGCAGCAATTGAATTAAGGTAAGGCTAAAGGGAGAAAGTGAAAGGGCAGGAAGAGAGAAAAATTGGAACATCTTAAATACTTCTGAAAAAATGGGACAACAGAGTGTTTTGTCAAGATGGCCACTGCATTTAAAATGTCCAAGTTTCTCTTCCTCCCCCCTCCTAAGCCTAGGCCTGAATGCAACCCTAGGCCAAATTACAAAAGTTACCTACATGAAATCAGCCTAGACATCTGGCAAGAGTAATCTCTCTTCCTTCAGTAATGGAAAATTTCAAGAACTCCTCCTAGATAACAAGACAATTTGAAATAGTCAAAGAGTCCCCATACCTTGGATCAAATATTGATCAGAATGGGGATTGCAGCCATGAAATTAGAAGACGAATAGGAATGGGGAGGGCAGCTATGGGAGAACTGGACAGGATCCTAAAGGTAAATCTGAATACCAAAGTGAGGATTGTTCAAGCCATAGTATTCCCCATCGCTTTGTACAGATGTGAGAGCTGGAGAGTGAAGAAAGCTGATGAAAAGAAAATCAAATCATTTGAGATGTAGTGCTGGAGAAGAGTGCTGAGGATACCATGGACAGCCAAGGAGACAGACAAATGGATTCCAGACCAGATTAAGCCCAAGCTCTCCTTGGAAGCCAAGATGATGAAACAGAGATTGTCATGCTTTGGCAACAACATGAGACCTTCTAAATTAATGGACTTCTAATATGATAGCTTGTTTAACTGTGTTTAACAGTGTTTTAACTTTTGCCTCTATCGTATTTTAAGCTTCTGCTGGGAGAAATTCAGAATATAAATAAAACAGAAGATGCAAATGTCTATCTGCTTATCTATTTTTGTCCTACTCTTTAGTGCGACACAAAATGTTCACTCCTTTGAGTAACGTATTCAGAGCTAGGACTGGACTTAATCCCAGACTTCTCACAAGGTCTGGTAAGTATCAAGGCTGTCACCTATCACTGGTCAAAACATACTTTGATACTGCGTGATCTGATTGAACGGCATGCAGGGGGTGTTAGAGGTGGCTGGGATAACCTGCTTGCTGTGATTTCTGGAGGATCCTCCACTCCTCTCATCCCCAAGTATGTGTGTGAGACAGTATTGATGGACTTTGATGGGTTGATCCAGGCACAGACTGGGCTCGGAACAGCAGCTCTTATTGTCATGGACAAATCAACAGATATAGTTCGAGCTATTGCCCGCCTCATTGAATTCTACAAGCATGAGAGCTGTGGGCAGTGTACACCATGCCGAGAAGGTGTCGACTGGATGAATAAGGTGATGTGGCGGTTTGTGAGAGGCAATGCCCAAGTGTCAGAGATCGATGCGCTGTGGGAAATTAGCAAGCAGATTGAAGGACATACCATCTGTGCTCTGGGGGATGGAGCTGCTTGGCCTGTACAGGGACTGATTCGTCACTTTCGTCCTGAGTTGGAGGAACGGATGAGGCAATACCATGAATCTAAGGCACAGCAGGCATCTGGATGAGCAGCTAGAAGACCAACTGCATTCAAATTACTCCTGTGTTGATTGGGTGGGATCCCTTGGGGGACGATTCCCATGCTTGGGCACTGGGTACAGCACACTTACTTGGCATTGATACATCAAGCTATTTTCTTCCTTCCTTTCATACAGGGTAAACTATTAAATGCTTATGACTGGAAAAAAAAACATACTTTGATGATGATAAATAAATATAGTATATGTTATATAGCAAAGGAAAGCATCCAATGGTCCTTCGACCTGTAGATAGCTGACCCTCATAGTTGGCAAAGGGGCTTCCCACCCCATTGATCAACAGTTTGTTTAATCTGGAATAGTGTGTGTGTAGCCTCTACAAAGAGATCAAAAATATGGTTGCCAGCCCAGGGGTTAACTAGGCAAGAACCAGGCAAAGAAAACATAACTACACAAGAACAATGCCTAACCTCCAACTACCCCAAATTATCAGGGAAAGTTGAAATTAATCTTTTGGTGTCACATTTTTCAGCTGCTTTCAAAATGTCCCTATTCTCTCTCCTCCTCTCATTTTCTCCTTTGTCCTCCACATACTTAATTAATTAATTAATCATCATCATCATCATCATTTTTATTTATATTTCCCTGCCTCCCCCTGCAGTTTGAGGCGGGGTTACAACCTGATAAAAAACATACAAATACAATCAATAAAATCCAATACAATCCATCATTTCAGTAATAATAATATCAGATAAAAACTAATTTATCATACAGTAGAATTGCACAGAGTCATTGTTAAGGGTTAAAGGATGGATCCTAAACAGGGTCAGATGGATAGGCCTGTGTTGCTGCATACCGAGTTCAAAGTGGAAAGCAGTGGGGAGGAAAGAGAAAGGGTGGGATCTTGCCCTTCTCATTAGGCTCAGACAAAGGCAAACTGCTGCAGCTTCTCCTAACTTGTGTGTTCTTCCAATGCAGTTCCATAGTATGAATAACAAACCTGGAACTCATGAGATTATTCACATAGTTGTGCTAAAAACAACAACGAATGACCCATTTGGATGACTTCAGTCACTTCTGGTGGTCTTTTGATCAACTGTGTTGCAAGCCTGTGGCTTATTGAACCTTGACCACTGACTATAGGTTTGCAACTTGCAATTGCAAGATCATCTCAGGTTGTCAGGTTTCTGGGACAAAATTTGAGGTAGGGACGAGCCTTGTTATTAAGAGCTATGCATTAAGTACCAGCCACAGTTACTCACAGCTTGTTATTCAAACAGAGAGAGAGAGAGGTTGCATGCATGGGTCAAAAGGTCCATTTCAGATGATGCAGGGGTCAGGTTTGATATTGGTAGACTAAACATGCATCTAATGGAAATTATTACTTATTAATAAAATTAATTAAAAATAATGTTTGTGCATGACATAAAGTTTGTGCATATTGAACCACCAGAAAGCAAAGTGTCACTATCTCAGCCACTCATGAATAAAAAGTATTGGGTTTTGGAGTATTTTGGATTTTGGCATCAAGACAAGGGAGACTTGTGTATACTCCAGCTGGGTTAGCATTTTGTTCTAAACCGGCCTGGACTTTTCTACACGGAGATAACATAAATAACTTTTGACATGCATCCTCTTTCTGCAGCTGACAGTCGTGGGCCAGGAAGGTTAAAAGCTGCTTCTAGCTGCACTGCTGCTAGCTCCAGAGGTCAGCACACAACAAGGCACAGATTAGGAGCATCCTCCGAGCCGAATTTCCTTCTGGCATTACTTCTCAGCCCCAATTTTACCATGAAAATATAGGCAGTGTAGGAAGGTTGCAATATTTGGTGCTATAGTTCTTGTGTGTGTGTGTTCAAATATCCAATTAACATCTAAATTGTCCTGGACTATTATCTTTCAGCTCCTGATACCGACTGCAACATTTTATTCCACACCTGTCAAATGGTTTTCTTTTCAATTCTAAGATGCATCAGAACAAAAAATGTATTTTCTTTCTCCTCCTTCTTTCTCTCTTTCCTTCTCTCGCCCCTCCTTCTCCTCTTTCTTTCTCCCTCTCCTCCTTTCCTCTTTCTTTCTTTCTTTCTTTCTTTCTGTGCATCAATAGTTGTTGTGTACTGTACCTTCAAGTTGCTTTCAACTTATGGTGCTCCAGAGGCAAACCACTTCGGTTTGGGTTTTTTTGTTTGTTTGTTGGCAAGATATGTTCAGAGAGGATCTGCCTCTGCCTTCCTCTAAGGCTGAGACAGTGTGACTTGCCCAAACTCACTCAGTGGGTTTCTATGGCTGAGTGGAGATTTGAGCCAAGGAAACCATGGCCCTGACCCGGCCTTTATAAGACCTGAGCAGGGCTGTTAATAACAAGGTGACTTGGAAGTCTCTCATTCATAGGATCACAAGAGGTGAAGCTGGCAAAATAGCAACAATACATAGGCTGATAATCTTTGATTTGTTCGTCGTTGTAGTGACTACACTATAGATGCATTTTGGGAGGCGTTCAATGTATACATCCCGCTGAGTGTGTTTCAAGGGGGGGGGGGGGTGCATATAGGTAGTGGATGTTCAGAAAAGCCTGAATCTTTAATGAAGTAGAGGCTTAATGCTGAAAGTTGCTGTGAGCAATTTATGCCGGCAAAGTTTAGGCTTGCAATTTAAAACGTTGGGATATTTCTGAATGCTGATTAGTTGAGGAGAGCCTTGAGGCCGAAAACAGAAAGGCCATTTGAAGGCATGGGTTCTTGCAAAAGTTTAATCAGCTCTTGACACAGAAAACAATAGATCCAAGAATTCCATAGCACTAAGCCATGGCACTTAAAGTGATGTCAGACTCATTCATTCTGCAGTGTAGATGCAGCTGGAGACAGCTGCCTCTCTTGGCCTCTGCTGAGAAAAAATGCTGCTATCTAGGCACAGTTATTGATGTGCAGAAAGACAGAAAGCTGGTCAGCCCTCTTCTGCTTAGAAAACCAGACTCAGGACTTTATCACATGGAGGCAAATTGCTTAAACCCCGTGCAGAAAT
>NC_056527.1:141773698-141788824 GCF_019175285.1 Sceloporus undulatus
TCCAGAAACTGGGAATTTTAAAAACTCAGACAAACTCACGCAAATGCGGGAGGCTTTCAGATGCGTTTGCTTGAAAGAGAAATAATGCAAAATAACCTGAATGGAAAGTCGACACAAAATGACTCCTTTTACTTTGGAATTTCCCAAAAGTAAAACGGAGTCGTTTTTGTCAACTTTCTGTTTGGGTTATTTTTGCGTTATTTCCCTTTTTGGGCAAACATTGTCTGAAAAACATCCTGCATTTGCAGTTTTTTTCCTACTTTTAAATCTAGTCTTTGCTAGGGATTCATCCAGTCTGTTGCTGTTGTTAACTGCCCTCAAGTTGGCTCATGGTGATCCTGTGGGTGAGACATCTCCAAGTGCCCCTGTCTTCAACCTCTCTGCTCAGGCACTCCAGATCTAGCCTATGTCTTCCCTGGTTGAGTCTAACCATTTAGCTCGTGGTCTTCCTCTCTTTCTCATTCCTTTCTACCTTTCTTTGAATCATTGTCTTTTCTAATGTTCATTTTTCCTCATGATGTGGCCAAAATACAACAGCCTCAGTTTAGTCAATTTGCCTTCCAGAGAGAGTTCTAGCTTGATCTAGGACCATTTGTTCGTCTTCTTGGCCATCCATAGTATTCTCAGTACTTTTCTCCAGCACCACATCTCAAATGAATTGATTTTCTTCATATCCACTTTCTTCACTGTCCAGCTCTCCCATCCATACATAGTGATGGGGAATACAATGGATTGGATCATTGTCACTTTTGCACTTAGTTGTATATCTTTACGCTTTGGATCTTGTCCAGTTCTTTCATAGCTGCCCTCCCCATTCCTAGTCTTCTTCTGATTTCTTGCTACAGCCTCCATCTGATCATATTTAAACTAAAGTATGGGAACTCTTTGACTATTTCAATTTCCTCCTTATGCTAGAGTGAATTCTTGTAGATCTTCTGTAGTCATTATTTATTATTATTATTATTATTATTATTATTATTATTATTATTCAGCATTAATCTGGTACCTTGCATTCTTTCCTCTTGCATTTCCTCTCTCTGCACGTAATTGTTTCAGGTTTGTTGGTTCTGCTTGTAGTACTGTGTCATGTGTTCTTAGGTGTTAACATCCTTCCTCCAATCTTTGCTCCTCCTGCCTAGGTCCAGCCTGCTGTGTGTACAATTTTTCTTGGATACGGGTTTAATAAATAGGATGATAGTATGTGGCCTTGCCTGACCCTTTGCCAATTGGAAACCATTCTGTTTCTCTGTATCTGTTCTGACTTCAAGCTCTTAACCTGAGTACAGGTACGCATCAAAATCATCAGATGTTGGCCACTGCCATTCCTCTTATGCAAGCCATAGTTTATCAGAATGAGACTCAGAGTCTCCTAGGACCTTAGGCCCCATACAGACTGCCAAAATAAAGCTGCTTCGGGTCACTTTGGGTATGCTGCTTAAATGAACACACACACACTTAGAGGCCGAACCTGTGCCAAAGCTGCGCTCCAGTCCTTAGGACTGGATCATGGTTTGCCGCGGCTTCCGGACTCTTAGGACGCAAGCATCATTTAAACAGATATACAGTACCTCCAAAGTGACCCAAAGCAGCTTTATTTTGACAGTCTGTATGGGGCCTTAGATTAGCAAATTAGTGTGCTTTTTCTGCCTTCTTGTCCTCACCAAAATAAGGAGATGGCTCCCTGGTTGTTAAATGGATGTGACGACTGAACCTTCGCGTGGCGAGAGCTTGGATTTCTCATTCCAAGGCGCGGTTGTTTTTTTAACCACAAAGTGTGGATGGTGCAGGAGGAGATGGTCAGGAGGAGTGGGAAAAGGATTTAAATTGGGAGGAAATGTAGCAAAAGAAACGTGACAGCTGTTATGCCCCCATTATCGGGCAGTTTGGTTGCAATTTGCAAGGGTCTATCCAGGCCCTTCTGCAAAGTGAATCATTTATCCGCTTCCTAATGGGAGCATCTAATTAAGCGCGGCCTAATAGCACTTGGAAAGTAATTATGTGTAGAAGCTGGGAACCATTTTGTTGGCTTCTCTGATTGCTGAGATTGCTAGATTCCGGTCAGAGGCTTCTGGTTTTTATTTAATGACTGCATGACACAGGGATAAATTGGACGGGCTGCGTTCCTTGTCATGGTCCTGGGGAGAGAAGGGAGAAACAGCCCTGTCTGAAACTTCTCATTCCCGAAAATAAGACACTGTCTTATATTTATTTTTTCCTCAAGAAGACACACTGTGGCTTATTTTCAGGGAATGTCTATTTTTTTTAAGTACAGTAGGCCCTCAGTATAAGCGGATAATCTGTTCCGGACCCCTCTCCCGCATACACCAAAATCCCCCATTATCTCCATGGAATCCAAACAAACAAACACTTTCCATCCTCTTTGGTCCATCATGACCACTTCCCCACCAGGCTCCATTACATTTGTTTTTTTGGGATGATTTCAATTGCATATTATACTTTCAATCATTTTTAGCTGATTCTTTTTTTGAGCCCCCTTGGCTTAGTAATGTAAAAGTAGATCTTTTGTGCCACACACATACAAGATCCCAATCTCTACATTACCCAATTTGAAAACACCTATTGAAAGCCGGCGTGGGTTGAATGCTGGACTATGACTCGGAGACCAGGGTTGGCTTCCCTGGTCTGCCACGAAACCCACTGAGTGACTTTGGATAAGTCACACTCTCTTGACCTCAGGGAATGGTAATGGCAAGCTCTCTGAACCAATCGTGCCAAGGAAACCCCAAGACAAGGTTGCCTTAGGGTCACCAAAAGTCAGAAACAACTTGAAGGCACACAGCAGCAACAACATTGCCCCACTGCTCCAAAGTCACTTTTTGGGTCCTCCTGAGCTGGATGCCTAGGTTTCATCAGTGACCAGGAGTGCTTTTGCACAGTCACAGCAACTATTCTAAAACAGGCCTATGGCAGCTGGTATTAATTTACAGTCTCCCATCCAGTACTAACCAGGACTGACCCTATGTAGCTTCCAAGGCCAGATAGGATCTGATGCCTTTAGGGTAAATATGTATCCCAAGGTGGAATCTAGTCCTTACACTGAGGGCCCTCTCAGTCCACCTTGCCAGTCCTGCTCCTTACCCACTAAAAATACCCGAAACTGGTATTGTCAGCGATATCCTGACATTATTCAAAGTGTGAGGGAATTGGCTACTCTTTATCACACTGGAAGCCTGGAAACTCAGAATACCAGCCATAAAACCTAGCAAACAGCCACCCTGTGGAAAATTCAAAGGGATTGCCCTGTTATTTGGGAAATTCAGTGTGCAAAGGGATCTTGGAGCACCTTTGAGACTGACATAAAAGAGAGAAGCTAGTAGCTGAACATTTGTAGTTTGAGTCAACATCTGCTTCTGAAGATACAGACTCAAGTCTACAAAGCCTCTTTCTTTCAGTGAGTCTCAAAGCTGCTACAAGATCCCTTTGCACTCTGTATGGAAAATGGCACCCTTTGTTTGTTTGTTTGTTTGTTTGTTGTTTGTTTCTGTATTTTGCAATCTTTCTGCCATTAAAAAGCTTGAAAACAGCCGCTGTAAAACTCAGATACCCAAAACGAACTCTGCCCAGCAATGAGCTAAAACAGAACTCCTCCGAACCAGAGTGTGCATCTCCTTGTCTAATCACCAAATAAATATGTCAGTAAAAAAACCCAAATGTACAACAAGCAACCAAAAATAGCACAAGATAGCCAGCAGATTGTGGAAATGTCCATTTGACATTTAAAAATAATCTTTAATTATATAAAATATAATAACTATATTAAAAATTTAAAACATACTTGTTTAAAAACATACATACTGTCAAATATACTATCACAATCTATATTGTCAGTCACCCCTGCCCCCCACCCCCTTGTAATATATTCTTATGATACATACATTCTTATGATTATTATTAATTCACCACAACATTTTAATACAGACTAATCTAAAGTACATCTATTTTATATTATAGGAAATGAAATAACAACTAAATTTAATTAATTTAATAACACTTTAAACAACACAATCTACTTCTAAAGAACATATTTAGGCACGTTTCTTTCATTCAGGACAGGACTAGCTGATCTTTACGCATTTCTGCCAAGATTTTAATGAGTGCAAAGAGCCGATGAAATGAGAAAAATGGAACAGAATGGATTTTCCACTGTTGAAAATGTGGAAGATGCCAGATTGAACGTGGGCTGCCTACGCTTAGCCACGGGCAATGTGATGGTTTGAACTGGTAAGCAATAACCCGTTGGTATACCGTGTTTCTGAAATAAGACATAAATAAACCATAGCAGGATTTCTACGCTTGAAAATAAGACAGTGATGGTGAACCTTTTACAGACCGAGTGCCCAAACTGCAACCCAGACCCCCTTATTTATTGCGAAGTGCCACGTCCCTCTTGCTTTCTAGTAAGAAACTCTGGCAAACTCTGTGCTAGGGCGACAGCAGTGTGCCCACAGAGAGGGCTCTGGTGCCACCTCTGGCATGTGTGCCATGGTTCACCATCACTGAAATAAGACATACCGTGTGGCCTCCCTCCTCCCTCCTCCCTCCTTCCTTCCCTCTCTCCCTCTTCATTCCCTCCTTCCTTCCTTCCTTCCTTCCTTCCTTCCTTCCTTCCTTCCTCCCCCCCCCTCCTCTCCTTCCCTCCCTCCTCCCTACTGCTCTTCCGAAGCTTCTGCCACGCTTGGCTATGGAGGCAAGACCTGCCCCACCAGTGAGCCCCGGCTGGGCTGGAGTTCGGAGTGGGCTGAGGCTTGAGTTCAGGAGCCCTGTCCCCAGGTCTAGCAGTTGGGACGAAGCCTCTGGGCTCTGACCAAGCCTTGGCCCTGACCCTGACCTCTGGCCAAGGAGGTCCCAAGGGGCTAGGATCAGGCCTAGAACTTGGGTTGGAGATCTGTCCCCAAGTCTAGAATGTCTCCGAAACTCAAGCCTTGACTCTGATCCCAGTTTCCTTGGAACCTCTTGGCCAAAATTAAACATAATAATGAAATGTGAAGCCAAAGGCTTCATGGCCGGCATCCATAGTTTTTTGTGGGTTTTTCAAGCTATTCTAGCCATGTTCTAGAAGAGTTTATCTGATGTTTCACCAGCATCGTGGGCTGGCATCTTCAGAGAAGATTCTTCTCTGAAGATGCCAGCCACACAGATGCTGGCGAAACGTCAGGAAAACTCTTCTAGAACATGGCCAGATAGCCCGAAAAACCCAAAAAAACTAATTATGAAAAGATTGGAATGGGGGGATAAAAAAGAGATTAATAGATCAACTATTGTAATTAATCGCAATAGTAATGGTAAATGATGGGTAAGGTGAAAAGAAGTACTAGCAAGATTATTATTATATAACCTTTATTTATAAAGCGCTGTAATAATGGATGCCTGTTATTGCCAATATTATTTGCAATGATAATTGAGAGATTTAGCAAATTTATAAGGAAAGATAATAGTTAGATTAGAAGGATAGAAGTGAAAACAAAATGTAACATTAGTTTATTTGTTACTAATACATTAGTAACTATTTAAGATTAAGGAAAGAAGTGGAGAAAAAATTATCAGAATATAAGAAAATCCTGTTATTGTGGTTTGGAAGAATAGCATAATTAAAGGAAATATTACCAAAATTAATTTTTTTATTTAGATGCTACCATAAAAGTCAGAAACCGAACTGAACTCAGAAAGTATTATGAATATAAAAATAGATAGAAGTTTATTGAACAGTTTGTAAGTCTTATCTATAGCCTTTTGGAACTGAGCTTTGGATGGAATATAAGGGTGAAAATGGCTCTGGGGAAGAAATATAATAGATATTTAGATAGTTGTAATGAATGTAGAATATATAATATATACAGATTTATGTATTATATAATATTCATTGTATGAATTTTTAATTTTAATAATAATAAAAATTAATATTAAAACATTTTTTAAAATTAAAATTTAAAAAAAGAACTTCGTTGGCCAGAGGGAGCTGGGATCAGGGCCAAGGCTGGGTTTCGGAGACCAGAGGCTCCGTCCCGGCTGCCAGACCTGGGAGATGGGGCTCCTGGACCCAAGCCTCAGCTCCGCTCCAGCCCCGGCCCAGCCGTGGCTGACTGTGGGGTAGACTGCCTCCACAGCCAAGCGGGGCAGATGCCTCGGAAAGCAGGTAAGGAGGAAGAGAGAGAAGAGGAGGAGAGGAGAAGAGGAAGGAAGAAGAAGGAAACGAGAGGGAGGAGGAGAAGGAAGGGCAGGGAGGAGGGAGGAGGGATGGCACAAACAATATGTCTTATTTCCAGGGCTTATACTGAGCAAATGCTAGAAATCCTGCTATGGTTACTTTATGGGTATGCCCTATTTTCAGGGAAACAGATCCCAGTCCCTGTTATAATTCCATATGGCCTCTTGTGGGATGGCTTGCTTCACTGGTAGTTGCTGAAGCTGCCATAAAGCTCCTCATATGGTTTGGCTAGTGGTCTCTACAGTGGCACTTCTCATTTCAGGCTTGATTTTAAACACTAGCCTGTACCCAACAATGATCAATTTACAACAACAACACATTTTAGTGTTTAACTTTAAATACATTACACAGAACACGGACTCCAAACCAATACAATTGGTTTTTACAACAACAACACATTTTAGTGTTCAACTGTTTAAATACATTACACAGAACATCAGGACTCAACCAATACATCTGTTGCTTCACAGGGCTGTTAGATGCAAAAGCAGTGCTTTGCAAAGACATCACACTTAAAAACTGTTCCCTCCAATCTGAGCCTACTACAGTATTGGTGTATCTGGTTTCATCACCTCAGCACCTGTCCCAAGGGGCTTTTGACTTCCACATCCCCTAATACCTTTGAGGGGAGATTCCTTCGCATATACCAAGATACTTCAGACTGTCTCTGCCTTTGATACATGATTGTCACAGTTCATTTAAGACAGACACTGCTAGAATTTGTGTCCTGAATATAACAGAGGTGTTTTAAAAATTTGGACAAGTCCCCAGGAGAGCAGAACAGCCATGGGCCTTCCAAAAGAAATGCTTGTACAGAATAAGCTTCTGGCTTGACACCACAAGTGGTCTGGTTTAAATGGGGGACAGCAAGATGGCACAATGTGGGCTCTTGACAGTTTATTACATTGTGGAGTTACACTAGTCCAATCTAAAAGGCACCTGATGTGATTACATTATGCAAGATGGCTTGTTTTAAACTAGTGATGCGGGACACAAGGAATTTCTCATTGCAGGGATATTTTCTCCCTTGAGACTTCAGTTGTATGGTTTGTAGCGGCTGCAAGGTTGCGGTGGTAGCAAGGGAAAACGGAGCTGGTGGACGCTCAGATCTGGCTGGTCCCACGACGCTCTGTCTGAACTGGCGCTCCTTTCCTCTGTTCTATCAAGAGCAAAAGAGGATGGAAAGAGAGCTGTTAGTAGCAGACCTGAGAGCCAAAAAGGCTTCTGGCTATGACCAAGCGACCTGAGGGCAGACTAAGAATGGAGGGTGGTGGTTTCTCTATATTCCTCCTCCCCATATCTTCAGGGCAGTGAATGCACTAATCTGGATTCCAGAGGAACTATCAAGGCCCACATCCAATGCAAGGGAAAGCACTGGGGACAGCCTTTAAACCTTTAGACTAAAGCCCTGGGCAGATGACTGCCCGTTAGCATGAATGCTCCTGATCTACATTCCCTGGACATTGGGCTATCGTTTTACTAATCAATAATAAGACGGCACTTTGAAATGGCAGTAAAGCAATCCTCCACTTTTGCTAGGGTTAGGGGCACAGGGGACTCCCCTGAATGTGGAAAAACTGCAAATCACAAAACATTCGATTTTAACTGAGAGAAACCTATCTAGGACTCTCTAGGTCCTCCAGTGCAACTCTGTGGACCAACATCTGATAGACATCACACTAAACTGGGCTGGAGAGCTAGAAATGCCTAGTGGACTTTTTCTCTCTAGGGATCTCTTGGTCTTTTCCTGGATGGCAACTTTGGTTCAAGTTCACCATAGAGTTTGCATTGGAGGACACAGATCTTCCTAGAGAGAAAATAATACAATCCATGAAAAAGGAGACCTGCAAAACTCAAAGTCACAAAAGGTGGAGGGATATGTGTCAGTGTTCTGGAAAAATTATCCTTCCAGAACACAGCCACATAGCCAAAAAACCTATTTAAAAAAATTAAAGGCGGTTTGAATGTTTCCTAGAGGATGTGTTTTTTGCTCACTTACTGTATATACTCATGTAGAAGTCTAGAAATTTAGGTCAAAAATTGACCCCCAAAAACTGGGTTGACCTATCAATCTAAGTACCGTACTTAACCTCATTTTTTAAAAGAAGGCAACATCTCCTGGTAAAAAGCAGAGTAACAATATATGAAGCACCAACCCCCTCTACTCTCTCATCCTCAAGAGTCAGCTATGTCTGCTTGAAATTTTTAGTTTCTTTGACATTGTTTGCTTTGCTTCATCCTTTAGATCCTCTCCTATGTGCCCCTAATTGTATCCTTTACTTATCCACGGGTCATAGCAAATCCATAATTTTGGCCCCAAAACAGGCCTTCACATATACTGAAGTCGGACTTATAGTCGGTATATAAGGATTTCTATTTTTTTTATTCATTCAGACAACCCATATTGTTTCTTTCACCGACAGCCATCCCCATGACAGTTAAACGCATGTCCCTCCCCGTCCCGATTTCGAATCTTACCTCCGCAATCTGTAGCCCACTCTGTAGACGCTCTGTAGCTTCTGCGCCACTTTTTTCAGAAGCCACAGGATCCTGGAAAATGAAATGAATTACATTTTCCCTTCTCGGTGGACTGCTGAGCAGCTTCCAGGTTATTCTATCAAAAACAAGGGGCTCCCCTGGCCTTAAAACCATGGGAAGTCTGTCAAAATCCCCTTCCCTGGTTGTAGGTGAATTTAGGGGCAATCTGGGAGGTGTAGTTCTCCAATGTCCCCTGGCGGAACAATTCAGCCTTCTAACCCCAGAACGTGTAATGCAGTTGATCTTGATTCCAATTCCCAATATTTCTCCCTCAGATGTTTTGGACTCAAACTCCCACAATTGCCAGTCAAGTTGAGCAACAGTCAGGGATTTGGAAGGCTAAAGTCCAAAATATCCCAGGATGAAAGTCTGAGAATCACTGGTCTCTTGCCCCAGGCAGTACAGAGTGACCATTGATGTCAGCGCGCCTGTTCAAATCTTTTCTTGCCACAAAATTCCCACAGCAGACATGAGCAAACAACGGTCATCCCATCTCAGCCCTATACTCTGGCCTTCCAGCATATTGGGACTTCAGCTCCCAGAAGCCTCAGCACGTCTTGGCCATCGTCTGGATTCTGGGAACCTGGAAAGAAAGAGTTTGCGGATCACTCCCCAACAGGAACAATACTAGATGGAAATAAGCGCATCCAAGGATGGATGATGGTGGAATGGGGTATTCTGGAAGAAGGTCTAGCTAGCTAGTGCCATGAGCAAAAGAATCACTCCTGCTGTAAAATGTTGTTGGCAAGACCCATTTCTGGCTCCTAGACAACAATAGGGACATATTTCTGAGACCATAAGGAAGATATTGCATGCAGCAGGAAGGATAGAAGCCCCTCTACCCAAAGTGGGAAGAAGCAGATATCAATCCCATTCCCACCATCCAGGGATTACTAGTGTCATGGAAGTGCTGAATCAGGGTCATAATTACAGGTTTGGAGGGAACATTCATGGTGCTGAACCATATCCTTTAATCTAAGCATTTTAAGCCAATAAAACTGAGAGCAGGTTGAATGATCCCCGACATGGAAGCCAGAGCTACTTGGTATGTTTTTATAACTGTATATGTATTTCTACACGTATGTTGTAACCTGCTTTGATCTCTGGAAAAGCGGGCTAGAAATAAACAATATTGGTCAGACCTTTTGACAGAAATGTAGGTGAAGCTTACCCTTGCCAGAGCTTGCCGGGATAAACCAGCAGCCCTGTGAGATGTTGCCAGCTATCTTTCGGAGGGAGATGTGGTCCTGAAATTTGCAGGAGGCAGCTGCTGGTGCTCCGTCCCTGAGTCCTCCACCGCTGTGCTGTGTGTCTGCATAAACAAACAGTGAGCAGAAGTAATCATTAGCATGGGAACGTGAAGGGTGGGGGAGAAGGTTGGGAGGAATTGTTATAAACTGGCCTATTGCAGTTGCCAGCGAAGGAAGGAAAAAAATCAGCCCATCTGAATTGGTGCTGGGGAAGGACTTCTATGGGTACCGTGATCTCGCCCTTTTCTCTGTGCTATGAGGGGGGCAAAACTTACATTGTCCAGAGCTCCCATCACTGGAATTGCTGTTCTCCTCTGTCCTCGCCTCCTCTGCTCTCTTCACCATCACGGAAGGGCCCACTTCCAGATGGGAATCAGTAGGGCCCTGAGATCATCCTCCGTCTCATCTCGGCAGGCTGCCTTCCGTCTCACTGCGTATGGATGTGAAGGAGAGAAAATTGGGCAGCTTATCCTAAAACAATTAGGTATGTCCCAGCATTATTTGCCCGAGGCAAACCTATCCTGAGGTTTTCCTGGGTAAGATTTGTCAGAGAAGGTTTGCCATTGCCTTCCTCTGAGGCTGAGAGAAACTGTTATTTGCCCAAGGTTACCCACAAAGTTTCCATGGGGGGGGGGTTGTCATTGCCCTCCTGTGAGGCTGAGAGTTGGTGACTTGCCCAAGGGTCATGAGGTGTTTTTAAACTCAATCAAGGAATTGAACCCTGACCTCCAAGTCCTAGTTTAACTCAAACAGCCTTGCCATGCTACACACACACTACGCTTGATCTTAGCCAAAAGGTACACCATCATTTCACACTCCTCCGGCCATTGCTGTTCTTCACTCCGGGCTGTCTTGCACGGAAGGACTCCATTGGTTCACGGTTCTAGAAAAAAAAGAGAAGGAAGGAGGGAAAGGGACAAAGGGAATCCTTTTTATTTCTTCCTTCTGCTAAAAGATGACCAACGACATCTTTTAATCAAAGAACAGCAAATGAATGTGCAAATAAACAATACCCCTTGCAAAGAGACTGGCAGGGAGGCTATTTTGGCTGGCTGAAATATACATGCTCAAGAAGTCAGCCTGCCCCTCTACACCTTTCTCGCGACACTGAAGACAGATTGCATTCCTTCATCACGCTTGCGTTTCCTAGCCCTCCTTCTTGGCTTGGTGCTGCATTTTTTTCCTTATGATTGAGGTGGGAAAGGAAGACCATTAAAAGAAGGAAATACTACCAGCTGGAAGCCTCATTTTAGGGTAGCACTGGATGTCATCCCTTTTGGAGCCGAGGACCTCTCTTGGGCCAATAGTTTTTTGTGGGTTTTTCAGCTATGTGGCCATGTTCTAGAAGTGTTTTCTTGACGTTTCGCCAGCATTCTCGAAGATGCCAGCCAAGATGCTATTTTTGTAAGGAATTCAATTGCTATGTTTATTTTTCCCGCGTAGAAAGGTTTTCTGTAAATAAACTTGACTTGCCAGCACAGGTCTGTGTCCTATTGTGTCTAATCCTCTTAGTGGCTTCCATTGGTGGGACATTGAACCAGCAGAATTTGGAGACTAAAAAGTGTGTGGGAGTGCAGCAGCAAACCCCAGAAATAAAAGCAGCAACCACACAGGACATAACTTTCACGGCCAAAGCTGCCGGGACACTCGCTCTTTTCTTATTCCATGTTTTTTGGCCTCCACGTTTCAAGATCGTTCTGTCCAGTGCAGTTAAAAACAAAATAGTGGCTAACCGAGTGGCAAAAACTAGTGTTGTTTCCCTGACAGGTCCATATTAAGCTCATACGTTTTGCATCATCACTACACTCAGTACTGCCCTGACTTCCTTTAAGGGTGATTCCTGATGGGGAGGAATAACTAACTGTCTTTGGCAGACAAGCCAGATGCAAAAACTTGCTGCCCAAACTAAAACACCATGAAATGCATGAGGCCTTTTCTGTACCTTGTCCTAGAGGGGGTTTTTTTAAGCAACGCCACCAAAGTGCCATCGTCTGCTATCGTCGACGACACGCTGGAGGCTGGAGATTGAAAAGCCAAACAAGTAGGAGTAGTGTCCTGGGATGGATCCTACCACCTGCCACCCTGACCCATCTCGCGTTATCTGCCTCTCAAAACCTTCTAAGCTAACCAAACAAACCATTGCAGAGAGCGCCACCAATCCACCCTGGATGCTTGGATATTGCACCTCTGGTCTCCAAAAACAAACCAGAAGTACATAAAAGGTGCTTCTGACGTCTTCTACCACTCTGGGAGAAACTAGGGAGGACACAATGATCAGCGGAACTGCCATGCTCTCCTGAACAGTCAGTGCTCAAAGGGTAAGGTAAAGAGAACAACCTTACAATAGATTCTCCACTTATTCTTACTTTCAAAAACACTTCTAAATATTTTTTGTATTATTCCTAGGTGTGGGCCCTGCCGATGGTTCATCTGGGATGTTTAAATCACATTGGGTTTTCCTCCCCATTGTAAATTGCCCAGAGTCCTGCTTGTTTGGTGGGGGCAAAAGGGAACAAAAGAACTATCTTACAATCCCAACAGTAGGTTTAAATAAAGGAACAACATGTAATGAAACAGTATTCCAGGCATCTCCCAAAAAACCAAAAGGCACTACATTCATATAGGCCGCTGGGAAAGCCTTCTAAAGTGCCTACGCTAGGGAATAAACAAAAAAAAGGGGAGGACAAGAGTTATCAGATATCTGGCCAATCTCAAACAACCTTGCAGTTTCTAGTTTCAAAGTGTGGCCCTGAAGGGATGTTGGACTACAACTCCCAGCTAATATTCCAATAGCTGGTTACATCTGCCAGGACTACACATGGGGAAACCTTAGAATAGAGCAACATCACCTCTTACACAGGACGCTTTCAAAGTCTTGTTATATATAATACTTTTCATTCATAGCGCTGGTTCAGGCAGGGACATTGGGATCTGACAGCAATGCTTGGAATAGGGCGAGGAAATCAAGAAAGAAACCGGGGAGGGTAGGTGCCATGGGCCCTTGGGAGTAATACCAAACCTCAGAATCTTTCCCGTGGAGCATCTTTTGTGTGGCCTTTCCACACAGCGGCAGGGGCCCTTCCGCTTCGTGGCTCCCCGGGGTGCGTCGGCTTTCATTTGCCAGAAAAACACTGAGCCTCCAGAAAAACAAAGGTTCAGCAAACTGACTCACGGGAGGTTGCTATTTATTATTTACTCCCGGCAGACAGGCAAACCTGCGCTCATGGGATTGTGATATTCTTACACCGTTGTGGGGGTGCCTCAAGTTTTTACTATTCATGGTGGCCCAAAGGCACACTTATCTAGGGATTTCTTGGCAAGCTTTGTTCAGAGGAAGTTTGTCATTGCCTTCTCTGAGGCTGGAGAGCGTGGATTGTGCAGGTTACCCACAAGTTACATGGCTAAGTGAAGATTGAATCCGAGTCCCTCACGCAAGCCAGTCCTCTATTAAACCACTATTCCACATGGGTCTCTATTCCGCAATGCCCCATTTAAATTCTGACAAGAGGACGGCTGCAGGGCTTGATGGAAAATTGGCTTCTGGCCCTGGAAAATGCCAAAACCAAAAAAAAACCCCCCAAAGGATGGGGTAGGCCACTGCACCCCTACTGTGTCTGACTTCTGAAAGACCCGGTATTCTCAAATGCGTTCCGTTCTCATCACGTGATCAGAACGTTCTCAGAACGCAGTGCGATAATCTCCTGAGTCTTCTTGCTTTTAAAAAAAACAATGCCATCCTCCCTTCAAACCTTTGCTTAGAAAAAGAAAACATTAACATCAACGAGACAGAAAAAAGAGAGTGTGAGCATTTACTGAAAGGCAGGTTTCTGTTGCCTCTTCTTGTCTCTTCACCTCACTGCAATATTATCACGACTGTTATCTTGGAGTCAATATCAAACAAGGTCCCGCTTTCATCATTCTTTTGTCATTGTTTAATCTTTTTTTTTAAAAAAAGAGCTTCATGTAAAACTAGGGTAAATAGAGACTTTTATTCTTCATCAGATCCATCAAGAAGAGCAGTGTAGCTCTTTTTGTCTTCTCGGATGAACTGAACCTCGGTATCTGTTCCTCCAAAACTTCCCCCTTGACTCCTAAAGAACCTGTAGAGGAAAAAATGGGGTGTAGTCACACAAATAGCTAAGTGAGAGAGTAAAGCCTTTTACCATCACAGAAGGTCTCATACACCACTTATCTTAGATTACCATATCCTTGTGCCTGGTTCTCAAAAACATGGTGGCCCACCATCTAAAAGGACTATGCTGACATCTACTCTGGGTCTTTCCAGAAGGGAGGGAGATCTTTGGAAGTCTCAAGCGTTTCCAGCTATTTTTGTTTTGCTTATATCACTTTACTCACAAGTTGCATCAAGTCTCTTTCTAGAAACCGATGAGTATTCTCTGCCTCCTTTTCTTCTTACTCACATTGATCACACATCACATCCAGTCTCATGTAACATTTCAGAAACTGATTTTCACCAATTTCAGCCAAGCCTTTTAAAATTATGATTCAGCAGTTATAGCCAAAGACTAAAGTGCTTTAGCAACAGCCCGAGACAGACTGGTTGAAAGGGGCATGGTGGCGGCGATACTAGGGTTGTGGACCATGCAGCAAGTGCACGGTCCAGAACCCTAGCATGTAATGGTGGCAGCCTAATGATAGCGTCCCATCCACATGGCTGCCGCCATTTTACGTAATGGACGCATGGCATCCGCACATCGCGGTGCATCTGTTATGTCACGAGTGCACTGCACTCGCTACGTAACCCAGGCTCCTGTAAAAGAACCCAAAAAAACTGGGTTCTTTTAACTCCAGAGGGATGTGGCATGGTCTAATGGCTGCGGCATCCCTCCAGAGTTAAAATGGGCGCCTGCAGACCGCCGTTTTTAGGCGGTCTGTACCAGGCCATTATTACACAAATTGAATATCATTTTGTTTTGGTGTTTACATTCTTCTTTCCTCTCCCTTGATCTCTGCTGAATTGGTGTCCTGGAGGTAACAGCTGTGTTTACTGGTGGTGGACATCATTACTGCTTCTGAGACGGTACAAAAACTTCTGAGACAGTAAAAATACTGGATTAATTTAACCAACTTGGGGACTGGGAATGAAATATT
>NC_056527.1:141788849-141794686 GCF_019175285.1 Sceloporus undulatus
AGGCACTCTCATCCATTGAAAGCAAAAACATGGCCACATTAAACCAACTCTGGGAATCTACTCCACTGTTAAGGTGGTATCCTATGCACAACTGCCCAACAGAAGTCCCATTAAATTTATGTGCCATTAAATTTAATTCCAACTGATATGTGTGGTGCTCTGTATTTTTTCTAAATTACGTCCCCTGCCATTTTGGTTCTTGTTACAAGGTTTTACTATAACAAAGTAATTTTATCCACTCTTTCTCCAATGTGATGCCTCTACCTTTAGAGGCCAGAGCAGTGTGTAGTGTTTAAGCACTGGACTCTAGAGACCAGGGTTCAGATCCTCTCAATGAAGAAATCTAGTGGGAGACCTTGGGCAAGTCACACTCTCCAACTCAGAGGAAGGCAATGGCAAAACCTCTCTGAACAATCTTCAAGAAACCTCCTGATGCCTTATGCCATTAGTCAGAAACATCTTGAAGGTAACACAACAACAACAACAACTGCCTTAGAGAGTTTCATCTTGAAAGCTGGCAGGTAGACTTTGAAATACATACATAAAGAGAAACTTCACATAAAGAAGATGCGACAAGCTGATGCTGTTGGTAGCCCCACCAACCAGAGTACATAGTTGATACTGAGCCAAACTTTCTGCAAATTCCATTGATTCAAAGCTCTCATTCTAGTTGGACATAAACATAGTGGGGATGATTGCATGGTAGTCAAGACATGGTTTTTCCCTCCCCTTTAATTTTACCCAGATGCTCTCCATTTGGCTTCCAGATTTAAGTCCTGGATCTCTCACAGGTGTAAACTCCTTGACATAATGCTATTCCTCCTCCTCCTATTGGCCTATTTCTCTGCAAAAGGTGATACCTGAATACTACACATTCCATCATGAAAGTCATCCCAACCAATTTATGATGCCCTATTATATCATATTTACTTTGGCTGTAGTAGGAGATCAGGTCCATCTGTTAATTTCCATGCTCCATAGAATGATTTATTACATGTAACCTGAGGGCAGGGAACCATCTCTTATCCCCTCTGTTGGTAAGCCGCCTGGATTCCCAGTGATTGGATGACATATAAATAAATCCTATTATTATATTATTATTATTATTAATTATTATTATTATTATTTAAATCAGAGGGAAGGCTCAGTTTACTCATTCATCATCATTGCTTTCAAGATCAACCACTCAAAGGCCTCAAAGGACTTGCAAGGAGGTCAGGAGGAGGATAGAACGGTGATGGCCTTGTGTCTTTTGCTTCTGTTTTTATTTGTTTTCTGCATCTGAAATTTGGGGTTATAGTCCTGCAGGATTTAAAGAAAGTTAGCTCACCATTCAACAACTGATTCAGTGGGCTACGAATAGTATCCTGTCTCTGTTGATAGAGGTCTTTATCCATTTGAAATCTGCATGCCAGCTTTCAATGTGATTTGGGTCACACCAAAACTAAAGACAGTACATAATATATGTTATATAAGTAAAACCATAATGTAGAACTAAAGACACAAGCAGAATAAAATTATTATATAGTCTGAAAAGGAGGAGGAGCAGAGAGAGAGAGAGAAGGAAGAAGAGAAACTAGTAGTAATAGTATAGTAATTGAGAGGAGGAGGGGAGAGAGAGAAGAGGGAAGATTACAGTTTCTAAGCACTCTTCAAATGTAGCCAGGTAGTACTATAGAAAGTGCATTATAACAATCTGATGTGATGTGTACGGGTGGTTGCCACGACTGATCTGAACCGTCAGGAACTAGTCTCAGTTGAGCAAAGGCTGTTTGATGTACAAAACATCCACTTGTGAATTTGTGCAGAATAAGTCCTGAATTGTGGATAGGCTTCTCTGAAGATTTTGACTTGACAGCTTTCTCTCAGCAGGAAGACAATTGCTAAAATTACTTATTGCTTCCTACAAGAAGAAGCTCAGTGAATAATTATGTCCCTATACTGCCCATGAGAACATTTATCTTGACTCTCTAAGGGCCCATAAAGACAGGCCAAAATAGTTGCTTTGGGTCACTTTGGAGGTATGCTGTTTAAAAATGCATGTGTCCTAAGAGGCCAGAAGCTGCACCAAAGCCACGCTCCAGTCCTAAGGACTGGAGTGCAGCTTTGATGCAACTTCTGGCCTCTTAAGACGCATGCATTTTTAAACAGCATACCTCCAAAGTGACCCAAAGCACCTATTTTGGCCTGCCTACATCTAAACCATTTGCGGCTTCTAAGGATCAGTTCACGTCTTCCCTGGGTGGAAAAGGAAAACAGAGATCTGACTGTTACCATTCAGTTCCAAACCCCAGATAGATTCCTCCAGCAGTTTCACATAGATGTTAAGTCCCATCAAGGATGAAAAGAGGGGTCCCATTAATCCACAGAGAAGCTAGCTCCACCAGGCTTTGTGTGTCTCACAACAGTCTTCTAGCAGATGTTCCATTAGGCTGAGGGAGAAAGGAGAAGGGGAGCAGGACCACCATGAGCCTTCCAGTGAACCATATGGACATCATGGAATTTATATTTCTGTACTAGATATTAGTATGAGCTTTCAGATCTTCTGAGGCAGGACATTAGTCTTTTAAATAAATAAAGGTGTAACCTCAAGGGACTACCATAAATAACTGATCAAAATGTCAAATAGGAGTGCCTCAGCACCACCTTCTGAAAAAAGGTTCTTCCAGGAAGGACCAAAGTCACTGTATCACAATGTCTCCAAGTTTCATCCATGATGAGGCTCGGGTCTGATGAAACACATATGCAAAGTTTTTTGCAGTTAATAGTTCAGTTGGGATGCATCTACACCACAGAAATAATGCAGTTTGCCATGGCCCCATCCTACAGAATCCTGGGATTTGCAGTTTTGTGAGGCACCAGGACTCTTTGGCAGAAAAGGCTAAAGACCCTGTAAAATTCCAAACCCCGGGATTTCATAGGATGGAGCTGTAGCATTTTAAATGATGTCAAAGTGCATAATTTCAACAGTGCAGATGCACCCTGAGTAGAACAACACACTGAGAAATGAGCTGATCTTGAGAGTTTGGTACACAGAGCAGATATTCTCGATCATATTTTTTTATTTAACGTAATGTGGTTTGGATGGGACGTAAGGGATGACAATATCTATAACTCAGAATTCCAGGGCCTGTCCTCCAGCAAAATGCATGAGTTAAAAATGATGAAACTGGGAATGTTCTCCTTGGGAACTCAGACAAGGTTATGAGAATAATTTTTCAAGCTTTGAGGTTAGGTAAGCTTGATAGTGAATGCTGATGGCTCAGTGATGCACGTTAATGCCTCCAGAATTTCCCCCCAGTGCTGAACATTCCTGTTTTTAATGCTTTGTTTTCTTACTTTCTGGTGTCTTGATAAGCAAAATAATTGAGGCAGGAGTGATATGTGGTCATGGTCAGCCCCCTCCATTTTTGTAGCATCATCACTGGTTTTGCAGTGGAATAGAAGCTTCTGGGAAATGCAATCCTGGTTTAAAACAAGGCGCACTTTCCCCACATGTCTTGTTTTCAAAGTGGTGGTCACCACCACATCACTGAAACCTGCTGATCTGCAGATATAAAGGAGATTTAGCAGAAAGGCCAATGTGCTCTACCCTCCCTCACCCCCCCCCCCCCATGGAGGTTGTCCATCACTGAACTAAAGAAAGGTGGTCAATTTTGTTATTGTTGTGTGCCTTCAAACCATTTCTGACATTAAAGTGAACCTATCATTAAGAAGAACCTTCTGACAATAAGTCCTGTTTGATAGTGGAACATGATGCTTGGAGAGTGATGGACTCTCCTTTGCAGGTTTTTAACCAGAGGTTGGATGGCCATCTGTTTGGGGCGCTTTGATTCTGTGTTCCTACATGGCAGAGGGTTGGACTGGATGGCCCTTGTGGTCTCCTCCAATTCTATGACTCTATGCACATTGTGCTCACACTCTTTTCACATGGAAATCCATGTGTGGCTTCTCCAGCTCTTTCGTTTGTGTGCAGTGGCTTAATTAGAGTGATATTAACTTAGGGCAAAACCAAACCTGTTCTTATTATACAACTGGGAGTTAATAAACTCATGTCAACCTACTGCAAATTCCCTTTAGATCTGTCAGTAGATCCTGGAAGCAGATCCAGTCAATATTTCCTGGCATCTGCACACTCATGTTTCTGTTATCCATGGGCCCTTTCACGCTACATCTTCCTAACGCTGTGTGGTTCCACTGGGAGCTGCCAGTGTCCCATCCCATAGAATCCCATCCCACGGGATTGGCGGTTTAGGAGGATTTCTAGAACTCTCAGCCAGCCATCTCCATGGCAAACTACAAATCCCAGGATGCCCTAGGATGCAGCCATGACTGTTTTCTTTCATTATGTGAAAGAAAATACATTTCTCTGTACTTGTCACTGGGCTTTCTGCAGACAGTTGTTTGTGCCAGATAGAAACTCCTATTTGTTGCTCTTGAGTGCCTTCAAGCCATTTCTGATTTATGTCGACCCTAACAAAACTCCTATCATCGCTTTTTCTTTGTAAGATTTGACCAGAGCAGGTTTTCTGTGATGGTAATAATAATGTTCCTGCATAGGCCTCAGCTAAAGGGAGGCTACGAAGAGAATCTTGAAGTGTCTGCTTTGTCAAAATGGAGACTGAGGTGCTTGCTTGGTTAATAATCTCAAATGCATGGAGAAAGCCTGAATTGCTCCCTGTCAGATACTTTGCAGAGCATCGGGATCCTGCTTTGCTTGCCAGCCCAAATGTGCAATGAAATACAATCTGTATGAATGTGTGACTATCTGGAATAGTCCATAGGGCTTCTTGTAGGGACAGAATTATGGAAGACAAGAGGAACACAACAATACTCCTTTCTCTTTAAGCTGAATGTGAGAAAGTATTAAACCTTGGAAGCAACATATTCCAAGAAATGCAGTTAACTGTAACAACTTCCCTTTTTTCTAATAAGGAAATATGAAACTTACATTTCGTATGTAGCAGAGTGAGCGGGAACAAAGGTGCCTCATTTGTGCACAAAGCAACATTTTCTGTTGTATAAAAGCTTATAAATTTTTTTTAAAAATTAATCCTGTTTTTTTTAAAAGGAACAAAAAACAATGAGCAATGCACCAAGTTACTTTTTCAACACTGTCATAAGTAACAATCACAGACTACTTTTCAAGTGCTACAATGAGGAACTAAATTACTTTTGAAAAATTAGTTTTCCAAATTCTGGTTGTTGTTCAGAGAAAGTGGATGGGCAAGACAAAATGATTCATTTCCCCTTCATCTAATAGTTTTCCTATGCAAAATAACCCAGGCTATTTTTTTAGCAAGTCCCTTCATTTTATATTGACTTAGTATTTTAGTGGAGACAGTAATTTGCAGGAGGAAATCAGCTTGAATCGGTAGAGTAAGTGAGCAATCATCCCTAAGTTATGCTTTTCCACCACATAGGGCCCAAACAGAAAGTCCAAAATAAAGCTGCTTCAGGCGACTTTGGAAATGTGCAGTTTAAATGATGCATGCGTCCTAAGAGGCCAGAAGTCATGCCAATGCCATGCTGCAGTCCTAAGCACTGGAGCACAGCTTTGGCACAGCTTCTGACATCTTAAAATGCATGTATCATTTAAACAGCATACCTCCAAAATGACCCAAAGCAGCTTTATTTTGGACTTTCTGTTTGGGCCCATAGGCCTGTTACAGACTGCCAAAATAAAGCTGCTTCGGGTCTCTTTGGAGGTATGCTATTTAAATGATGCATGTGTCCTAAGAGTCCGGAGGTCGCACCAAAACATTCCTAAGCACTGGAGTGTAGCTTTGGTGCAGCTTCCGGATTCTTAGGGTTCATGCATCATTTAAATAGCATAC
>NC_056527.1:141794711-141798968 GCF_019175285.1 Sceloporus undulatus
CATACACGAGCAACACATTGTTAGGTATTTATTTTAAAATTATTATCCTGGTTCACAGACTTTGGGGTTCATCGCATTGTAAAAAACGTTCAACTTACCTTCTCTGAGTTGAAGTCTCTTTTAGGATGCAGCTGGTTCTTCACACACATTTTGCCAGTGATGCCGCCTCCCAACTGCATCTGCCCAAAACCCGGCTAAATCCGAGTTCAGCTGGTGATGTACAAAGCCAGGAGCTTTCCTTTGCAAATCGGCCCGCTGAGAGTGGATTCTGCTGGATTTTAAATGGGATGCAGCCAGGAGGCAGCATCGGCAGCAAAGTGATTGTGATAGAAATTGAGCATCCTGAAAGAGACTTCAGTTAGGGAGGTAAGTTTTTTTTTTACAATGTGATAATTTTGTCTGTTTCTGACTGCAGTTCTGGAACATCAGTGATTTACATTCTATCCAAGAATCTAGGAATGGGTGAGGTATCAGTGCATAATGTTTCGTGTTGCAAATGGTGTCCCTTTTTATTATAGACATTTCAGGCAAATAGCATAAAAGCAAATATTGAAAAAAATAACTATGGCCTGGTACATACCTAAGAGAATGTCCAGAGCGGCGGCAGCCTTTTTTTCCTCTGTAGGGAAGCCACAGCAGCCAAACCGTGTGACTTCCCTCCAGTGGAAAAAGAACCACAAAAAGCGGGTGATTTTAAAGCCACAGGGTGGCATAATAAGTGTGCCACTGGTGCATTGGTTACATAAGTGCTGCATGGCAACGTGTGGACACTGTGCAGTGCTTATGTAACAATGGCGGCACCTATGTATACAGGGCACCGCCATTATTACGCCACTACCATGTACTAGGGTTGCAGTGTGTGCAGTGGCTCCACCCCTGCGCAACCCTAGTATGTGACCAGGCCATCTGGACCACAGCATAGAATAATAAATACCATCTATGCAAGAGAGAGAGAGAGGAAGGGCAGATAAAACTCTTGACCACCTTATTAATTCATGCAGCAAGACTGCATGGCTGAACATAAGAGATGCCACAAGAAAGTGACTGCAATGATACACTGGAATCTATGCCAAAAATAGGATCTACCATCAGCAAAAAAGCAAAGACCCCAAAAAGTTGTCAAAAATGGAGTAGTAAAATTCTTATGGGACTTTAAGGTTCAAATTGATAAAACATTAAGACATAATATGCCATATATAACTGGGATTGAGGAAAATAAAATTTTGGATTTGAGATATGGCAATCCTTGGCTACAGCAAGACTGAAGACAAAGCATGGGGAAAGATTAGAAAACAGCGGATCTACAAATTGCGGCTCAACACTCCTGGGGAAAGAAAACAACTGTTCTTTCTGTAGCGATAGCTGTTCTGGGAGCAATTCCAAACAAACTGACCATTTATTATTATTATTATTATTATTATTATTATTATTATTATTATACTTTATTTATCTAGTGCTGTATATTTACACAGACAAAACATCTGAATGACATCACTATGGATAGGATCACAATAGAACATCTGTTGTTGCTGCTGAAAAGCAACAAATTTTTGTTAGTGAACTGCAAATATACACATCTGGGTGCTAGAAAGAGTGCTCTGATGTGTCACTGGGCAGTACTGATGTGCAGTGGGATCTTGTGATGCATCTCTGATGCACATAGGGCATTCTCACTGTGTTCTTGCACTTCCTAAATGTTGTCCAGATGCACACTGGGTACTTCACAACAACCCGCAAGTGAAGTACAGTGGGTCCTTGGTATCCACTGGGGGTTGGTTCAAGGACACCCCGTAAGTACCAAAATCTGTGGATGCTCAAGTCCCATTAAATATAACGGCATGGTAAAATGGCGGCCCTTATATAAAATGGCCAAATGAGGGTTTGCTTTTTGGAATGTATATATTTTTTTCAGTATTTTCAATCTGTGGATGCTTGAATCTGTGGATACAGAATCTGAGAATATAGGATACAGAAGATCAACTATACTTTTGCTCTTATCGAAAAAGTAACCATCCTCTGGTGAAAAGCAAGAGTGCAATCTGTCTATGGAGCAATGACATCTTCCTCTCTCATCCATCCAACTTTTAAAGTGAGCATGAATATGCCTGGTAGAATTTTGTAAATTCTTTTGGCATTCTTTTCCTTTGCTTCATCCTTTGGATCCTTTGTTCATGCCTCTAAGTTTTGTCCTGAGCTTATCCATGGGTCATATAAAAATCCATCATTTTGGCCCCCAAACCTGCCCTCGTCTTATACATGAAGTCGACTTATATACAGTTACACACACAAAAAAACAACAATATAATATACAGTAGATATTTTAGAGATGTATTCAAAAAAGTACATCCAGGAAATGAAAAAGTTAAAAAAGAGAAAGAAATAGAGCAAAAAGAAAAACAGATGGAAGAAAAAGAGAGGGAGAAAAGGAACAACAGGGTTCTGCCCCCCCCCCCCCCCCCCCAAATCTTAACTGCAATGATATGAAAAAAGGGACTCTCCTTATCTTGACAACCTCAACATTGATTTGAAACATTTTTGGTAATCTTCGACAACTTATTTAGAGTTAGATACCATCTATACACCACTTTATACAAAGTTTCTTTTAAACTGCTACACAAAGTAAATTTTATATTTTTAGACCACATTTCCCCCAACACATCCATCTGGACATTATGCACAAAAGTTTGGATCCATCTTATTACATACTCTATTAGAGGTTCATCTTCCATCTATATTTTCAAAAGTAATCAATGGCCCTTGTTCTAGACCCTTATAGGGAGCTGCCTGTTCACTTGAAGATAATGCCATGCATTAGGAGAATCCCTAAGACTCCAAATGTGCTTCTCTAAATGATAAGTCATAGAATCATTGAATCGTACAGTTGAAAGAGACCTCAAAAGCCACCCAGTCCAACCCCATTCTGCCATGCAGGAAATCTCAATCAAAGCATCCCCATTGACAGATGGCCATCCAGCCTCTGTTTAAAGACCTCCAAGGAAGGAGACTCCATTACACTCCGAGGAAGAAGGGTGTTCCACTGTTGAACAGCCTTTTCTTTCAGGAAGCTCCTGCTAATGTTGAGGTGGAATATCTTTTCCTAAAGTTTGCATCCATTTCTCCATTGGATCCTAGTCTCTGGAGCAGCAGAAAACATGCTTGTTCCCTCCTCAATATGGCATCCCTTCAAATATTTAAACAGGGCTCTCATATCACCTCTTAACCGTCTCTTCTCCAGACTAAACATCCCCAGCTCCCTAAGTTGTTCCTCATAGGGCATGGTTTCCAGACCCTTCACCATTTTAGTCACCCTCCTTTGGACACGCTCCAGTTTCTCAATGTCCTTTTTGAATTGTTTTGCCCAGAACTGGACACAATATTCCAGGTGAAGCCTGACCAAAGCAGAATAAAGTGGCACTATTACTTCCCTTGCTATAGACACTATACTTCTATTGATTCAGCCTAAAATCGCATTGGCCTTGTTAGCTGCCACATCGCACTGTTGACTCATGTTCAACTTGTGGTCTACTTGGACTCTTAGTTCCCTTTCCCAAGTAGTCTCATTCAGCCAGGTGCCCCCCATCCTATATCAGTCCATGTCATAGGCTTATTTCTTTGACAACTGTATGGCAAGCCATTCTACGTCAAATGGAAATTACAGAAACTGATCTAACAAACCCAAGCGCTGATGAATAAAACAACTGCAAAGGAGTTTTTTGTGGGTTTTTCGGGCTCTGTGGCCATGTTCTAGAAGAGTTTCTTTCTGAAATTTTGCCAGCATCTGTGGCTGGCATCTTCAGAGAATGCTTGCCTGGAAAAGAGTTCGGGGGTATATGTGTGTGTGTACACACACACACACACACTGTGTGACCCTGGGAAGGGAGGAGTGATTTGCACGTGAATTGTTTTGTTGCTAATGGCAGGCCTCAGGGTGGGAGGATATGCAAAGGAGGATTAATGTCTGCTGTTGTGAAGCCCCTGACCCTGGCAGGTTTCTCATTTGCAACACTGAAATTCTGGACCATGCCAACAACTATCATGTCAGAATGCACAGGGAAGCCATTGAAATCCACAATCACCTGGACAATTTCAACAGGACAGAGGAAACCCTGAAAGTAAACAAGGTTTGGCTTCCAGTCCTGAAAAACAGCAAGATGAAGACTCAACAAATGCAAATGAGACTGAGAAGGTAACAGTAGGTTCAATATTATCACCCCCTCCCATTTACACATTACGTTCCCAGGCCAGCCGCCTTGGATG
>NC_056527.1:141798993-141822565 GCF_019175285.1 Sceloporus undulatus
TTTTTGGTGGGTTGGGGCCCCATTTACACCACGAGTATCAAATTTATCTGGCAAACACATGATGTTGGATTTGCCATCCCCCTAGCATTAACATGGGAATATGCGCAGTTTTGCTTCTGAACAGACGCTTATTTATTGAACTGTTACTATTACAACCAGGACAATAAAATACATTATTTAAAAGAGCAAAGAACATTTTTATTTTTATATAAGAATCAGGATTAGTTTGGGCATTTGTGCAGATTGGATGACATGACATTTGCGGTGGAAGGGCAGACAAATTTCCATCGAGGCACATTACAGTTTACTCGCAATCTAACCACTCTTATTTGAGATAACCAGGACCACTTAACGGCGTGTGAAAATGATGGGGCAGGACACAAGGAGCGCCTTCTCCAAAAAGTTATGTGAATGTCACAATGGTTGAAAATGAAATAGTGTGCGTACAATTAAAAAAAGAAAGAGGGAGAATTTGCAATCAAGAGAAGTATATATCAGTGTGTGATTCAGCCAATAACACCGATAGAAACCACTATTTGCTCCCTTGCATTTTTTTTTTTTTTTTTTTTTTTTCCTGTTATTAAAGCCTGAGAACATCAGGATGGCGGACGTAAAAGTATTGAGGGCTTGTGGACAACACCGCGCTCATGCTGACACTTACCAGTGGGAAATGGCACCATGTGTTGCTAGATGGTTGGGAGCCAAGAAAGCTTAAAGTGGACTGGATGGAGCAGGGATGTGAGGCAAAGGAGTGGAGACAGAGAACTGAAAGGGACAAAGACAAAGGGATGGAAGAAAAAATTTTTTTTCAGCCTTGTGGCAGGAAAAGTGCCAGGGACACAGACTATGAAACTGTGGCACAGGGCCAGGACAGAGTTGTTATACTCCCTCTGAGTATTCATTTGCCAAACTACTAAGCAAAAGAAAGCAGTACCTGAAACGGAGCTAGCATTTTGCAGCCAATTAGCTTGTCAGCGCCTGCTGCTGATGTTGGAGGAGAGCCCAGGGTAGAGCAGCGGAGGGGGGGGGCTGGAGGGATAAGCACCCAGGTTTCCTGGGAAGGAGCATTACCGGGACACACAGCAGACACGCACGTTGGGATATTGACAAGCGCCTTCAGTGGTGGCAGAGCGTCTGCTGTGGCTCTTTGAAGTCCATTAGCTGAGCAGACTGGCTGGTTTACCTCTTTGGCTTTGAAATACTTGAAGAAGATTTACCACAACATGACCACAACTCATCTTAAAAAAAGTGTTCCTTTTTACTTGCTAATTTGGCTTTTAAAAGTGCTTGCTTGTCTCCCTAAAAAGGTGAGGGACATCTTTCAGTTTTCAGATGTTCTTGGAGGTCCCTTTTAGCTTAAAGTTTCCTCATTGCCGTGATCTCAAACATTAGGAAAATTAGAACAAGGGGGAAAATCCATTGTGTGTGGTTTTATGCCTTCAATTCATTTCCATGGGTTTTTCGGGGCTAAGCGTGTGTGCCTCACCAAGCCAGTCAGTGGGTTTCCTGGTCTCTAAATTTATAGTCCAATGCTCAGACTACTACACAGTGGTTATCGGGAAAACCCTCCAAAAACACTCCCTACCATACCAAAAGCCAGAAAGAAAGCCACACATTGTCATGGTCATGGCAAGGAGTCATTGTAATCTGCGGATCCCAGAGAATGGACTGGGACCATAGAAGTGCTATATTGTCCCGGGCCTGAAGATCCCGACCCTGCCTCTGATAGAATTCTCATCGACTTGTGAAACTACAGAATGTGAATTCTTTGGAAGACAACCAGTTTTGATTGCTCTTAATCCTGACTTCTGTTTGGTCTTTGGCCCTGTATCTAACTATGTTCCTTCTGGATTCTTAACTTTACTCTTCAATTCTATAGCTTCTTTTTAGGCTATTGCAAGACTTGTTTCTCATGGCCAGTTCTGATGTCAGATGTTTCTGCTGTCAGTTGTACAAGAAGGGAACCGTTAGCAGGGCAATATGGAAGATTTTCCTGCCCAATCCATTTTTGCTGTGCAACCGTCTTAAGTATGGAAGACTTACTTTGTATTTACAATGCTGGCATCCCCCAACCGCAGAGCACATGTAGGGAGAATGTGCAAATATTCTTTACATCCCTAGGTTATCGACAGAACAATCCTGCAATCTTTAATTCAGTTTACATCCACCTTTTCCCTAGCAGGACCATCTGCAGGTATAAAATTCATTTCTACATGCCTTCTGGACTTGGTCTTTGTTACTAAGGGGGCTGAAGATTTCACCTGACATTCTGTCTATGGGGGCAACGAGAGGCGATGGAAGGTTTTGGGAGAGGGTTTTGGTGCGTGTTCTTCTGTTTTCTTTTACGACAGTGACAAATCAATCCATGACCTTTTTGAGGAGTTTATGCATTCTGGCGTGGTGGTCGATAGGCATTATTTCTCTCTAGGCGTGGGCTCCCATGCAGGGCTCTCAGTGACAAAAGTGACTTTTGAAGGTGGGCTGCATTCTGGGTTGGGGAAAATGCTGTCACCCCAGATTTTAGGAGAGGATAAAATTATCCTCTCCTCCCACCTACCTCTTTTTCAGGAAGCCATGAATCTGACAGTACGCTTGAAAATTGGTAGCAAGTGCAAAGATACCTGTTTTGTGTTAAAGGCAGGATTACATTCTGTGAGCTCAGAAGCTCAGAAAGAAATGAAAGCTGGTAAAACAGTGGAATTTGGCTGCATTTAACCAGCAAAACATATTTTGCATGACAGTTAAGAAACGGAACAAGGAGCCCCACACTTAGCAAAACTCAAAAGCAATGGGTCAGAATGAGGGGAATCATTAGAATGAGTAGCGTTGAAGAGACCCTAGGACCAGTCCAACCCCCTGCCTGGCAGGAACTCCCATCAAAGCATCCCTGGACCGCTGGCCATCCAGCCTCTGTTTCAAGACTCCAAGGAAGGGAGACTCTACACCCGGGAGGGAGGGTGCTTCCACTGTCGAACAGGGGCCCTTCTGTCGGGTTGGGCCTCGCTAATGTTGCGGGGTGGAATCTCTTTTCCGTGTTGCCATCCATGTTCCTGGTCCTGTCTCTGGAGGCAGCAGAAAACAGCTTGTCCCTCCTCAATCTTGGGATCCTTTCACATATTTAACGGGCTTCATATCGCCTCTAACCGGTCTTTCTCCAGGCTAAAATCCCCAGCCTAGGTCGTTCCTCATAGGGGCTGGTTTCCAGACCCTTCACCATTTTGTCGCCCTCCTTTGGACACGCTCCGTTCTCATGTCTTTCTGAATTGTGTTTGCCGAACTGGACACATATTCAGGTGGGGCCGACAAAGCAGGAATACAGTGGCCTATTACTTCCTTGGCTATGACACTATACTTTTATGAGAGCCTAAAGCGATTGGGCCTTGTTAGCTGCCGCATGACGTTGCACTCATGTTCAATGTTGTGGTCACTTGGGGACCCTAGATCCCTTCACACGTAGGTTCATTCAGCCAGTGTCACCATCTATATCTGTTGATTTTTATTTTTCCGCCCTAAGGCAATACCTTACATTTTCTCTGTGTTGAATTTCATTTTTTTTTTTCATTTTGTTAGCTTTGGCCCAGTTTCTATTCATTTCGGTCATTTTGAATCTTGATCTTGTCCTCTGGGGTATTAGCTATTCCTCCTAAATTGGTGTCATCTGCAAAATTTGATAAAGTATGCTTCCCCAATTCTGTCATCCAGTTCAATTGATAAAGATGGCTGAATAACAACTGGGCCAGGACAGGCCTGTGGGACCCCACTGGTCACTTCTCTCCAGATGAAAAAGAAGCCATTGTTGAGCACCCTTTGGGTTCGGGCCGTCAACCAGTTACAAATCCATTTAGCAGTTACCTTTGTCGATTGACATTTACAAGCTTGTTTGCAAGAATGTCATGGGGAACTTTGTAAAAAGCCTTCTGAAATCAAGATATACTAATCACCTCGCGTTCCCTTCATCTATCAAGATGGTAATTTTATCAAAGAAAGCGATTAGATTTGTTGGCATGAACCTTGCACGGAACTTGATAAACATTTGTCTACATGATCTCATCATTTGATGGGAATTTTCCTTTGAATATATGGTTATTTACTACTTTAATTTTGATTCATTATATCCCTTAATTCCCCACTGTAGTCCAGGTTGGCCAAAAGACTGCAGAAAATTGAATCAGAGATACGTCTTCCCACACATTACCAATGTTTCTAAATCCACAGACTGCAAATCAAAGATAACATACCAACACAACCAGCTCGCTTTATTACTAGGAATGTCAATCTTTGTATATTCATTTTTGTAAGTAAGAATTATTTTATTTTCTTCTCCTGCAAGGACTGTAACTGAAACTGGAGGTGTTTCAAGGACTATGAGAATTCAGGACTTAACCTTGCAACCAACATATGGGTTTTTTAATGCAAACAGAGATTTTTTTGTTGTACGACATTTTTTTTCCTATCAAGAAACTTGTTTTTGTTGAAAAAAAAAAACTTGCCAAAGTCAATGGTCAACTGTACAACGAGAGAAAGGGAGAGAAAGAGAGAGAGAGATGGAAAACTGCATCACACCATTTGGGAGAAGAGTAGCATCAGGCTGGAGCATGGATCGGTCAGCATGCGCAAAGCAGAGTCTCAACAAATTCCTCGGAGCATTCTTACTTGTTTGGGTAGATGTTGCAAAGGACGTCTTGCTACGTTACCTACCCAACATCCCACAGGACATTTCTGCGTAGGACCCACGCTATGTCTTATATTTGGCAGCTGCTTTCTCTAGGCACTGAGAGTCCTTACAAGTTGGCACGCAGATGATACAACTGACAAATGACCTCTGATGGGCAACATTTATTATTTAGGGGTTTTTGCCATGGTGAGTTGGGAATGAGGAAGGAAAATCACAGCCCCTGGGGGCCCATTTCTGGCTAGCTCTTGAATGAAGTCGATGTGACCTAACAACCAATTCTGTATACACTAAATAAGTATTCCTTCCTCTTACTGTCCTCTGAAGCAGAAATCACTTTGCTGACAGGTGTGGAGCAGATGAACAGGTGGCCAATGGATGAGGAACAGAGGTTCTGATCTTTCTGGCTGCCTAATAACTCAGGGAGAGGAGTGAGGCAGCATCAGACTGACTTGGCACCAAACATATGTGGAAGTGGAAACTCGATGCTTTGTTTGTTGTTAATTGCCACCAAGTCACTTTTGGCTTATGGCAACCCTCGACTGAGAGACTCCAAGTGTCATGTCATGAACAGCTCAGTCTTGAATCTTGGTCGGTGCGTTTCCTTGATTTTAGTTCAACTTTATGTAGTCTTCCTCTTCCGCTCCTTCTACCTAACAAAGTATTTATTTTATTTCTAATGAGTCAACGAATCTTTCGTAATACGTCCAGCCTCACTCTTTTAGGTTAAACCAGTCTCTCAATGTTGTTGTCTCTTTCTTTTGTGCTTATATGCAGAAATTCCTCCTATTACATTAAGGGTGTCATGGAGCGGTGGTCTGTCTTTATGCTCATGTCCCTCTTGGGAGTCGTCATGCAATAAAGCCTTGACTTAATCCCTGTTCATCTCCAAACATGTAAAAAAGACTATCTATAGTGGCTTATCTTATTAATCTCTGTTACGATCGGTGTGAGAATCCGCATGGTGATCTGAGTGGACTAGGACTGGGGAAATTGGGTTCAATCCCCCACTTGATCATGGTAGCCCATGACATGTGATACGCTTTTCACCTCAGCGGAAGGCAATAGCAAACTTTATCTGAATAAAGTGGCCAGAAAGGCCCCACGATAAGCCTGTGAAACAGACTAGGTGCCTCCGCTCTTTTCTTTCTGTTTGGTTGAGCAAGCATACTCAGCAGGGATGCTGGACCGACTGTGGCGTACTTTGACTGTTGTAGGCAGGGTGTCTGGGAATGCTGTCATCACACACACACAGCCGTAGAAGCGCCGCGCTCAGTGGAAGGACCCCACCAAACTGCCCAAGAACGCAGTTCCTCAGCAGGCAAAGACGTCCAAACAATAGCCCCTAGCCCAGTCAAAGGTCAGGATTACAGAGATCACACTACCAGTCCGTCCAAGGGCAAGAGTACCAGTTGGTCTGAGTCAAGGTTCAAAGGCAGTCAAGGGTTTTAGCAGCATGAGCCAGATCAGCAGCATTCACTACTGAGAACTAATAGTCTCTGCAAGAGAGCTCCGCGTCTGCCAGATGTCTTATAGCTAGCTCCTTATCCACAGCTGCGGAGTGGCTAATGAGGGTTTCTCAGCAAGTCTCTTGGAATGCTGAAGGCAGCCTTTCTGATCCCTCTGGCTGAAGGGGAGGGATCTCAATGCTCACTGCCTGTCTCCCAAATCTGGGCAACTTTATGGGGCAAGGCTGGGGGGCTGCTGAGCTCCAGGTCCACTGAAGGAGATCCCACAAGCTGGGACCTGGCAGGGCAGACTGGGGCCTAGCACGAGCCTCAGGTTCCTCGGTACCTAGGAGCGGTCCCCTCCTCGGTCCTCCTCGCCCATGGCTGCCATAACACAGGCATACACAGGGACAATTCTACAAGCAACGCAGATCATTTCCCAGCTCATGTTAGTGAATTGATTCTGCAGACCTGCTGCTGCCAACTTACTTCTGGATACTCGGGGTTTCTCAAAGCCCCCCTAAAGCGATTCGTCCAGTTCATGCGCAGCTAAAAACCCTTCCAACTAGACTGAGGAGAGGAGTGTGGTTGGGTAGGCAGAAAAACTTTGTAAAAAGGCGCTTATCTGTTAAGGCGTTGTTACCTGTGGTACACTTCATCTGTCATGTTATCCTCTCAGTCTGCCAGTAGCTATGAGGTCCTGACCATTTCTTACATCATTTGTCACTCCCTAATCTGGCCACCAGAAGGGAGACGGGTGGGTTTTACAGTTGCCTGAAGAGTTCATCAGTCTTCTGCATCCATTACATGGCAAAGTGCAGATGGCCTTCGTGCGTTGCACCAGGCAAAAAGACACACCCATGAAATCCCTGCTGTTCTGCACTCAGCTCCTCTTCTGGGTTCGTTATATTTGCTTGCTACTTAAAGATGAGCGCATAGGTATAGCTAATAAGGCATGATAGAGTTGATTCCAAGAACCTGGAATGCAAGCCCGACCCGCTGGCTGGGTGGCCAGTGCAACCAGTTATGCTTGAGTTAACAAATGGCAGGAAGAAAGAGGGCCAGAGGGCAGCTGGACGCTGCCGCATGAATTTAGAGTAACTAGGAGGAGCGCATTTTGCGATTTAAAGGGGGGGGAGGGGGAATGAGACCAGAATGAGTATTGCTGCAAATCTGGTATTGAGTTTCTGCATTGATTTCTGATCTATAGAGCCTTCTTTGGTGGTACATTTGTAAACAAATCTATTAGTTACAAAGCCTCTACATGAAGCCCAACTTACTAGCACCAAGGGGAACATAGAGCATGAAGGGTAAAGTCGAAAACCATCTGCGTTACTGGTGAATTAAAAGAATGTGGATTCAGCCAGTGATGTTTCCACATGCAGGCGCAGAGATTGGTGGTGGCTAAAGCGGTATGCTTGCCCTGACTTTCCCATAGCACAGCTTGGCTCTTCAGAGAGATTGCTACACTGTGGCAAAGTCAGAAGGGACGACTTGCCCCTTCTGATTCTGAAGGCAGGAGGAGGGCCAACCGGGTGGCACCCCTCTTCTGAGGTGTCACCTGGTGAAGGCCACAACTTACACACCCCCCGTGACACCATTGGATTGAGCCAAACACGGGCACCAGTTAGTCTGCTGACACCTAAACAACATTCCCTGTCGGCAACTAGGTTGCCAGCCCGGGGGACCTCAAAACTGGGGGAAACAATGTAGGACAAGGCTTAAAATGTAGGACGTTTTTTAAAATTTCCTGGCAGGAAATTAACAAAAAAGTCCTACATGTTAAACTTCTCAAGGCTCGCTGGGCCTGGGAGACGCTCTCCCAAGCCCCTCGAGGACTCTAGGGCCCCGCTGGGGCCTGGGAGACTCTGTAGGCAGAGGTGCACCATGTTAAGAACTGCATTAGCAAACATTGGCCTGTTACAGACTGCCAAAATACAGCTGCTTGGGTCTCTTGGAGGTATGCTATTAAAGTATGCTGGGCTCCTAGAGTCCGGGGTCGCCGCCAAGCCAACCTCATTCCTAAGACTGGAGTGCAGCTTTGGTGCAGCTTCCGGAGTCTTAGGAGCAGATCAGTTAACCAGCATACCGCCCAAGAGACCCGGGAACCGCTTGATTTGGCAGCGTAACAGGCGTAGGCTGCTGCACACTGCTTTCACTCTCATCCACTCCGATCCTATGGACTCTGGGATTGTAGTTGTTGGGTGCCAGGGCTGGGCTTTGAACTCCGACATAAGAAGGCAAACGGCGGGGCATCTACACTGGGAAATCATCTGTTTCGACCCTTTCACGCTCAGTGAATGCTATGGAATTCTGGAATGTGGTCTGTCCAGCACCACGCAACTGGCCGTTAAACCCCTGCGAAAGCTATCTGACCCAAGGTGCCCATGCCCCACCCCAAAATTAGGGCACCCCAGCAAAACAGATGTAAACATGCCAAAACTAAAGCTACAAACACCATGTAATTATAATCCATGCTCTTAGCCAGGATCCAAATGAGGACATGTCCTGGAAACGGAGGAGGATGCCCGGTCCCTTGTCTCGGTCCAAATACACTGTAGAATAAAACAATGTGGGCTGAAATGCCCAGAGTTCCTCACCAAGCTGCATCCACACTGAGGCAATAATCCAGTTGAGAGTGACTAACTGTCCTGGGTTAGTGCGGGGGATGCTGGAATTGTAGTGCATTGTGGCCCCAAGCATCTTGACAGGAGTCCCTACCGCTCCAAACTTAGGTTGCAACTGCAGTGCCCAGCATTCCTCCCCAGGGCTCCACCCCGAGGAAACTGGTCCGTTGAGACTGCTCGTGCGGGAGCCTGGGCATTGTAGTCTATTGTGGCCCCAGAGCTCCTGACAGAGAAGGCCAAATGCCTCAGACACCAGAAGTCCAGAGCATTGAGCTTGGCAGGTAAACGGGGTCTCAAGTGCGGCGAGAGAAACGCCTGGGAGTGTGAATCGGCTTGCTGTGGGGCTGCTCCGAGGGAGGGGAGGAGGAGGGAGGCGAGGGAGGCGGAGGCGGGAGGGCGGGAGCCAAGGGAAGTGCCCCAGGACCATCGGAGCAGCCTCCTCTTTCCACCGCGCTGCCCTTGTGGACTAGACTATTCAGCCTCCTTTTGTCAAAAGAGCTCTGGTGCCACAAGAAACTACACTTCCCAGAATCCTATAGCACTGAGCCATGGATGTTTAAGGGGGGAGTCAAACTATTTCTGCAGCCTTTGCTACCGCAAAGCCCTTCCTATTTACAAACAAGGCAAAAGCTCTTCCTTTACCAAGCCATTGAAAACCAACCCAAGTGGAGGAGGGCTGATTGCTTCTTTCCCATTGGTCAGCTTCGGGATAAATTTGCATATTACAATTAAAGGTGTTTAGGGCCTCAAAAACGATCCTGTGATAAAGAATTACAAGAATACTGACGCGGTTTACATTTAAAAGATGAGGCAATTAAACTTCCAGTGAAACATGAACGATTTATGGCCTTTTTTTCTTTGCTCACTGTAACCTGGAAAGTAAGGCTTCCTGAGGGTATATATAGCAAGTGGGCTCACTTGGTATATAATAGCTCTGAGTGGCAGATGTTTTAAAGAGCTGCTCTCTAGGCTACGCCAGTGCGCCAGGTGGGGAGAGTGGCGCACAGCCGTGCGCGGAGGAGCGGACCCCGAACCGGGAACAAGGCGTGGGGGCCCCCCCAAACCGGGACGTGACCGTGAGGGCCCCCCCAAAAGCGTGATTGTCATGGGGGCCGCCGGGTTATGGCATCCCTAGTGGCAACAGGAGGTCACAGGTGGGGTGAGAGAATCTGGGCTCAAGCAAGCAGGAATGACAAGCCAAGAAAATTCAGGAAGAAAAGGACCCCCCCCCCCCAATTAGTGCAGAGACATCTTGCATAGCAAGACCAAAACAAAGGACAATAAAACACAGGTAATAACATTTGAACTCCATTAGCAACAAAAAATGAATTTCGCTTAAGTTCCAGGTTATCCCTGAACTACAACAGAAACAATATCTGACATGAAATTTAGACCTGTGACTCTACCATCACCCTTTTTTCTTCTTCTGTATGTTTTTAAAAATCTTTTGCATGATGATGAAGCTGGTGGAGCTTCAAAAGCTTGCATGATGTATTTTGTGCAATTCAGGGCCCAAACAGACAGGACAAAATAAAGCTGCTTCAGGTCACTTTGGAGGTATGCTGTTTAAGTGATGCATGAATCTTAAGAGACCAGAAGCTGTGCCAAAGCTGTGCCCTAGTCCTTAGGACTGGAGTGTAGCTTTGGTATGGCTTTTGGCCTCTTAGGATGCATGCATCATGTAAACAGCATACCTCCAAAGTGACCCGAAGCAGCTTTATTTTGGCCTATCTTTCTGGGCCCTCAGTTAGCTAAGAAAGGTATCCTTCTTTTGTGGATTTTGGATTTTGCTGAAAATGCATGGAGACCTGAAATGACCATTACAACCTTTCCAAGGGAGGATTTAATTAGTCACTTGGGGCCATAAATATATTTTTCTTCCTAGAATTTGGGAGTAGAGACACAGCATGTGACAATGGGGGTATAGGTCCCTCCAGGATCCCTTGAGGGTACATTGTGCAACCCCTAGAAGTTAACCTCTGCTCTAGGCTTGACATACTTTATCAAGTTGTTTGATTTCAGTTATGTCATTCCCAGCCTACATAATTATGGATGATGGGAGGTGTACTCCAATACAGAATTGGAAGAGACCATCTTGCAAAACTCTCTTCAAGTGTTCACATAAGCAGCTCCTTGGCAGTATACCTTAATCTGGAGATGGTTGGTTAACTGTGGTCCTCCAGATGTTGCTGTATTGCAACTCCCAGCAGCCCTATCCATTATAGTCAATAATGAGGGATCATGGGAATTGCAATAATGGAATCACGGTCAGAAGCCTGCTCTTTCTTTCTACACCTCAGTTCGTTAGCAAGCTATAGTTAGTGTTTCTGGATTCTGGAGTCCATCTTGGATCCTCCAGGTATTTTTTTTTTATTTATTTCAGCTCAAAGAATCCCTAACCAGCTTTGCCAATGGTCCAATGTTCTTAGGAGTTGAAGCTGAAAGCATTTGGAGGACCAAAGTTGGAGAACCAGTGGTGTAGACCACTTGACCTTCCACTTATTGCACATGCACATGTATAGGCTGGATGGGAGAAAGCGGGGTGATCACCTCTCCTCTTGTTATTGGGCTGCAGCTTCCCTCAATTCCAGCAAGCATGGCTAATGGTCAGTGATGATGGGGGGTAATAATCTGAACCTTTGGGAAGGCATTAGATTGGCTGGGACAAAGAGTCATGAGAGACAATGGCTGTAGAGAAGCAATGTCCATAGATGCCAGTCTAAGCCAGCCCCAGCATGCTGCAAACCTTTGATTTAATCTGACAATTTAGCCTGCCGCGCCTACTGTCTCTCCTGATATATTCACATTTGTTTGATCTTCTACAAACCTACTCTCTCTGATCTTCCAATGCAATAATACATCCAAGTACTTGGGAAAAAGGAAAGAAAGGAAAAGAAAAGAAAGCAAAGCAAAGCAAAGCAAAGCAAATCCAATGCAGAAGTATCTAAATGGGGGAGGGATATCTTTTAAACATTCAGAGTTTCCTAAATGTGACACCTCCTGCTGGATAGCTTTTACCAATCGACTGGATTGTTTGCTGTTTTCTCTTCTTTCATGAAATACACAGCCCTTAAATGCTTGGAAACCCAGAAGGGCTGTGCTAGTTATCCCCATATATGTAAATTATGTGCCATTTCCCCAAAGAAACATTTCCGATCAGATGGGAGGTGAAATGTTGATTTATTCTTAGCAACATACATGGCAGTTTCTTGGCAAATACTTACCCACATATCACATATTAATTTAAGACAGTATAACTTTGAAAAAAGGAGAAGGGGCTGGATGCTTGAAAAATTTATTTCGGCATGTATGTGGGGTTTTTTTTTATAACTGTCTACTGCCAACAATCTCTCTAAGCACCTGCCTGGTAAATGGTAGGTTAGAGATCAGTTTGCTGTCATCATTACAGGCAAAGGGAAACTGTGTTTGGAAAGTCTTTAGCCCCTTCATTTCACATGGGCTGTGGATCCTATAATAACTGGCAATAAAGGAGAAATATATTCACAGCAGCCGCCTGAGAATTTTAGGCTGACTTTAAATGCCTATTTGGCCTCTGATCCTGCTTCTCTCCCCCTCTATTTCCCCAAGGGGAAGAGTAAAAAAGGAAGACTTTTAAAAAATCCTGACAGTTGTTTCATTGCATGTGTCTAGAAACAGAGAATGAGACTCACTCCCCTCCCTCCTAGAACAGCCTGCATTTGAATGAAGTATCTTTAATTTGAAGCTGGACTTTGTTGCTATTCTGTTGAGACTATGAAAGGCTGATCATTAGAAGCATGAACCCGCAGACTGACCACATGGCATGTGAATGAAACCTTTTTTTGTGATGCAATGGAGCAAGTCCTCCATGAGATGACAGCTTTGTGTACTGCAGTCTGAGACTTATTTCACTTACATATGCCCAGGTGTATGCCAGTTGTGTGCTTCTATATGTTCTTTTGCATGAAACATGCTTCTCACCCACACACCCATCCATCCCTTGCAAAAGATGAGTTGGAAGGGGCTTAGAACTTCTGCACTCCTGTGTAATAACTAATGCACAATAGTCCCCAAACTGTGCTCTTTAAGGGATTTTGGACTTCAGTTCCCAGAATCCCAGAGTATTACCAACGTGGGTGAGGCTTCTAGGAGCTGAAGTCCAAAATCTTTTAAAGGGAACAGTTTGGGGACCACTGGTAGGGGATGGATGGGGAATGTGTAGCTCTCCAAATTTTGTCACTAATTCCACCGTGTCTCACCTTTAACCATAGCAGATATAGTTGATAGGGATGGCAGATCAACAGTATCTGCAGGGCCACATGTTTCTCCATCCTAACTTAATTTTTGTACATTTTATGTTTCTTTAAAAAATAATAATAATTGTTATACTTTAAACTAGGCGTTGCAAGAAAAATGTGAGCCCTGCTAGAAGAGTTATAGGATAAATATAGTACTTAAGCATTTTTAAAGTATCACTTTGTACCCTTTATCCTGGCAATCCTTGTTTTTACAAGCTTCACAAACTCTGAAGTTGCACCTGGAAACGCTAGTCTGTGATCATCTCATGAACTCACATCTGAAGTATAGGAATAGAATTCTTTGCTAAGGACCAAAACACGCTGCAGAAATAATCCAGTTTGATTCCAGTAGTTCAGTGCTAAAGAATCCTGGGAATTGTCATTTATTGTGGCACCAGGGCTCTCTGACAGAGAAGGCTAAGGCGCTGGATAGATGGGCCCTATGGGGCACCATCGTGACATGCAAGGGGAGGCACTTCCAAACGCGACTCGCCCCTCGCACGTGATGAGGCCGTCAAAATGGCAGCGCCCTGTACATACGGGCGTCGGCATTTTGACATGATGGACGCATAGCGTCTGCATGTCCCGGCGCCTTTGTGATGTTGCAAGTGCGCCATTGGCGCCTTGCAGCATCATAACGGCAACTCAGAAAGAACCCACTTTTTGCAGGTTCTTTTTGCTGCACGAGGGAGCCACACGGTTTGTCCGCTGTGGCTCCCTCGTGCAGCAAAGCAGGGTGGCGGCAGACTGCCTTTTTTGGGTGGTCTGTATCCCGCCTAAGTGCCTCACAAAACTACAGTTCCCAGAATTTGCTAGCATTGAGCCAGGACAGTTAAAGCAGTCTCCAACTGGATTATTTCTGCACTGTGTTTTGGACCAGTGAAGCTCCTCTTTGTTATCAATGCCTTATCCACATTGGTAATGTATTAGAATTTCCTTTGAGTTGTTTCTTGGTAAGAACCTGTCAAAATTCATTGCAAATCTGAAGGCAAAATTTTGAGATTGAAAATATTTCAGTATGGGAGAGAGAGCAATTTTGTCACGATTGTGACTAAATGCAAATAGAACAATTATGGATGAGTAAATGGAGGTAACTATTCCATATTCACAATTGCTACTTAGTCGCAATCATGACACTTTTACCACAGTTGTAACTGCCCCCTCAGTCTATTTTACTGGGTCTGAGATGGATGGGGAAAAGGAAGTCCAATCTGCCCCTGATCAGAGCACAAGTGAATGATATTTCACTTGAATGAAGCATCAATGAAACCATCTTGAATCCCATGTTGGGAGAAAGGCAGGATATATGACCCATAAATAAAATAAATAATAAATAAAAGATGATGAATTTTTGGTGTAGGAGAAGTTACTTAAGTTTACTTAACTAAGCAGTTGATGCAGAACACTAGCCTGGTTTTGTGTACTAAAAGCATCTTTTTAATTGTAGTTAATGCTCTTTGGAAGAGAATTTTAACATACAGTAGTGCTCTTTTCTTCTTTTTTTGCCCTGTTCTGAAATCTGGTGAAATTTTACATCTTTGCATCAAATTTGCATGTTATGAATTGACATTTGTCCTCATCATTAAAACTTTAAATGCTGGGGTCATACAACCAGAGTCAATATAAGATACTAAGCTCTTTGGCCAATATAGCCAAAGCTATTGCCAAATGTTGATTATTTCTCCTGAAAGCTTTTTGGATGTGAAATGCTAAGCCCCGATCAGAAATTATTAGCAGAAGAAGTATGGCTCACATTTGCCATCAAATTGGGGAGAAGAAGCTTTCCTTGGGAGAAAACTGCATCCAATTCCATTTTCTCTTTTGAAACCAGAGTTTAATGTGTGAAGAACACCGCCATCTGGTGGGTTTCCTGGTTATGCCTCAGTGCTGTGCACCTCTTCACTATAGATCATGTTGAACCCAGGTGTCAGTGGAAGGCTGGGCTGAGCTGAGCTGGGAACTGGGTTCAAATCCTCAACGAAAAAGGAAGGCCAAATTCATGGGGTTAATTTTGCAGTGCAACTACTTCCATAGCCATCCCCAAGGCAGCTATTGTTGTTGCTGTTGCGTGCATTCAAGTCACTTCCGACTTATGGTGACCCTAACACAAAAACCTATCATGGGCTTTTCCTGGCAGGATTTGTTCAGAGAAGGTTTGCCATTGCCTTCCCCTGAAGCTGAGAGCATGTAACATGCCCAAATTGATCCAGTGGGTTTCATGGCCAGACTGGGAATCGAATCTTGGTCTCCAGACTGGCTCTCTTAGGCAGGTATATTGATCTATATCTAGAACCAAGAAACAGTTTTCATAACTTCTGGGAGCAGGTCTTTTGTGGAGCAAATGCCTTCTAGTTGCCGATTTAAGACCAACCCAAAATGTTTTGCATTTTAGCAGGGATAATTGATGGTACAGTGGTACCTCGGGATACGAAATACCCAGGTTACGAAATTTTCGGGATACGAAAAAATCCCATAGGGAATTATTGTTTCGGGTTACGAATGTTTTTTCGGGTTACGAAAAAACTTTTGGTGCTTTTTTCGGCTTTTTCGCACGGAATCGCGGCTTTTCCCCATTAGCGCCTATGGCAATTCGGCTTACGAAGGCGTTTCGGGTTACGAACGGTGCCACGGAACGAATTAATTTCGTAACCCGAGGCACCACTGTATGTTGTTGCTGAAAAACCCCCAACCCAATTTCCTGTTCAGTTTCTATGAGGATGCCAGCTAAACTGAGAAGGGATAGGAAAACAGGAAAGGGGGGGGGGTGTTAATAAGTTTCAGCATTTTAACCCTACAAGCCCCAGCTTCACTCTTTCAGTAGTGATGACCAAAGGACAAAACGCATGGCAGGACCAAGGAAGTAGCTAAAAGGAAAGACCTAAGATATGCAACATTGAGACATTTAGGAAGACCGTGTCCTCCAAATAGGGCCCAAGTGGAACAGAAAGATTTGTGACCAGCTTCAGAAAACTCAAGAATTATCTCATCTATTCAAATTAAACCCATTTCCAATCCTTTTGTTTGATTCTTTTAAAAAAAAAAGAACAAAAGATCCTGTCTCTGTGGCAGTCAGCATTTCAAGTGTTGCATTTTCAAGGATACGTTTAAAGAAGTCTCTCTCTTTCCCAGAAAAAGAAAGACAGATGTTAGGTGATAATATGACACAAATAACCTCTTCTTTCTCTAGTCTTCTCTAAACCACAAGTTAGTTGTACTTTACATCAGTTAGACATCACTGTTAAACTCTATACAGTTCCATGTGTGATGACAACAGAGCAGCAACCAGCAGTAAATATTTGCATATCATTTGCATACACACCTCACAATCGGTAAAATTTACATGCCAGAGAAAGCATTTAAAAAAGAGAAGAATCAAATGTCATGCCTGCATTTAGGGGCATGTAACTGCATTCACTTCTTTCTCTTCTCCTTCTACCCTTCTGCTACTGCCAAAACCCAGACTTTATTTATGCACTGTTTTTATTATCCTGTGTATTTATTGGCACAGGCGTAAACAATGTTAAGAACTTCCCCATTGTGTTGAATGATGAGAAATCTAGGAACAGAGATATAAGTGTTTAGTTTCTTCTCATGCTAGAGTGCTCTGGTGATTTATGATGCCCTTGCAATCTCTCTGGCCAGAATCCTCTTGGTTCATGAGACTGGCATAACTACACTGGTGTAGGTAGTGGCACAGCAACAGGAGGAAAAAAGGCTGCAGGCATAGTAGCAGCAAAGGAAGGCAAACAAACTCACAGTTTTGCATTGTAAGAAGGAGAAGGCCACTGCAAACTTGATTTCCCCAATGCCTGGTCTTTGGGTGGGTCCTCAGAGCCACTGTGTCCTGAGAACATTGGCTAGAGAAATCAATTATGCCACAGAAAAATGCAAAATCTATTTCATGATTTATAGTTTTTTGTGGGTTTTTTGGGCTATGTGGCCATGTTCTAGAAGAGTTTATTCCTGGCGTTTCGCCAGCGTCTCTGGCTGGCATCTTCAGAGAATGCTGAAGATGCCATTCTGTGGCTGGCATTCTCTGAAGATGCCAGCCACAGATGCTGGTGAAACATCAGGAATAAACTCTTCTAGAACATGGCCACATAGCCCCAAAACCCCACAAAAAAACTATGAATGCTGGCCATGAAAGCCTTCGACTTCATATTTCATGATACAGGGAAATTCATATTAGGTGAATTCCCCTTTAAAACAGTGGACAAAACAAAATGATAGTGTAGAGACAGGAAACAGATCGTAATAGAGACAGGACAGTCAGCCAGAGGAAAGAACTGAGTTTAGGGTTTAATGTGTTATCTATATGTGTCTCTTAATAAACTTCCACTTATTTCTTCTTTTTGAAAACTGTTTCTTTCTCATCTTATTAAGTTGATGGAGAGTCTGGTCACACTTCTTACAGTGAACCCACCAAAACAACACAGCCACTGGTCCACTTAGGGGGCCACCTTGAAGCCCAGGTACCCAATGCAGGAAAGGAGGAAAGGGAGCAAGGTGAGTGACTGAAGGCCAAGTTTGGATGTATGGGGCCACCTTGGAAAAGGGATCCATCAGAGGTCTGTACGTCCGAGTTCAAATATGGCTACGGACATTTTTCTTTGCCGCTTTGAGTAGTAGAAGAGTGTCTCTTTCTAAGGGTAGGAGAGAGAGAATCCAGCAGCTAAGAAACATAGACCAGCACCCTGTTAGTTACTTACGTGTGCAGTTTACACATGAGTAAATTCCTTTTTCAAACAGGGTACAGAGGACTATTCTCTTGCCTTTGTGCTCTGTCCAAAAACCTTCATGCCCAGCAGCATTAAGCCTTGGAAGGGACTCCTGCCACTGTATCTCAAGGGGGAAGGGGAGAGAGGTTTGTGTCAGAGACCAGTGGTGTCATGAGGAGGGTGCAGGGGGTGTGACCCACACCGGTTGATACCTCAGAAGAAGAGTGTCATCCAGTTGAGCCCTCCTCCCACTCCTGAGGAGGAGGCCACATCTTTGCCAAATGAGAAGGGCAAGCATGGCCCTCTTGGCTTCACTGTGACAGTGGCTTCCTGCTCAGAAGGAGGCCACCACTGTAATTAAGGAGAAGAATAAGTGTGCCCTTTTGGCCCCTGCCACCCCCTGGCAGTGCCCCCACAATGGTTGATACCAGGTATGGAAACACCATTATTGAGACCATGGGCTGAACTGGGGTCTTGGAAAAAGGAAACGGGAGAGTGCAGCCTCATTTCTTTCCCTCACCAACCCCAGCTGAGACCAACTGCTTCTCTATGGTCTGAATTGCCTCCATCCCTTCCCCACAGTAAATGACTGCAGCACAGGCCCATCCCAGGGCTTGACAGTTGCCAGGCAGTGGGATGACATGGAGCTACCTGTGGAGCTACATTCACATGCAAGATCTCAGCCATTCAATCCTCTCTCTCTCTCTCTCTCTCTCTCTCTCTGTGTGTGTGTGTGTGTGTGTGTGTCTTTGTCTTTTTCAAAAACTTCTTTTATTGGCAGTTTTTGCCTCCTAACTTTGAATGTAGAGGTTTCTAAGGCATCTTGGTTAACTCTGGAACACTTTAGGGATTAATCTGTAATAAGGGTAGGCTTATTCATAATAATTGAGACAGCCAGCTTCCACATTTACAACACCATTACGTGCACAATGTTGACTTTCAAAGTGTAGCCTGTACGATGTCACTTTGAACATCAGTGTCATGTCATTGCTGAGATGGAAGCCATGCACAAGGCTATAGCTTTGCCTCTTCCCAAACAGTCTTCATTATGGATGTTTTTCATAAATCTGCTGTCAGTGATTCCCCCCCTCTCTTCATTTTTTGGCGCTAGTTTGGTAAGGTTTTAGAAAAAGGAATAAGGTTGGAGGGGCAGAACCCCACTTCTCTTAGCCATTTCACAATGTCACTGAACTATCTGTCCTGCTGTCTATACTTTTTTACCCTCTGCCCAGAGTAACTGCTTCTGATAGAAAAGGGCAGAAGTCTTCACTGTTTCCTTTTTATGCACTCAGAATGAAAAACAAACATATAGATGCCGAGCTTTTACACAGAATCTTTTTTGACAGCCTGGAGCTGGGCAGGCTGCAGGGGCCAAGACCCCTTAGGTCCTCGAAGCCTTACTGTGAAATTTTCAGTCGCATTGAAACAAAAAGAGAAATCATATTATTCTGTGATTCTTTCATTTAAGGAAGCGCAAGAGTAAATGTGCTGGATGCACCCCATCTGCATGTTCTGACAGGGTCAACCCTGTCCCAGTGTGATGAGTGTGTGAAATTTAGGTCTTTATTATTATTATTATTATTATTATTATTATTATTATTATTATTAACCTTTATTTATGAAGCGATGTAAATTTACACAGCGCTGTACATATAATCTTTTTAATTAGACGGTTCCCTGCCCTCGGGCTTACAATCTAAAAAGACATGACACATAAGGAGAAGGGAATGGTGGAGGGAAAGGGTAAGAGGTCCAGCAGTTCCTCTCTACCTCCAAGGCCTGGACCAAGGCAGATGGACTGGAGGGAGGGCTTGGCTTCATAATGGATGGTTAATCTTCTTCCAGGTAAAATACATACTCTCAAGTAGGATAATACATATACAGTACATAGCAATACAGGAAGTGGTTCGACAAACAGGCACCAAAAGAATATCAAATAGTAAGCAACAATTATGCAGTGTTGTATTAATGTGCAGTGTTATTTCTCTGGGGACATATGGGTAAATGAATTTATTGGCTTGGTCATAAATCTTAACTACAACAATAAAATACCAAACCAAACTAAAATACAAACATATTCATTTTACTAGTATATCTTAGCCCCCACCCTACTGTATTTAATGGGATTTGAGCATCCATGGATTTTGGTATCCATAGCGAGTCCTGGAACCAAACTGCACAGATACCAAGGGTGCACTGTACTTTGACTATTGTGTATATAATGGGAAGGAGAGTCACAATGCTGCGCACATGCAGAGAAAATTTGGGTGAATTCCCTTCCCACCCAGTCAACTGCATGCCATCCCATGTGGTTGTGGTGAGGCTGTGAAATGCTGCTTCAGTTTGTTACAGCAGAAGCTAATAGTCACAAAAATATTTGAAATGTGTTGAACAGACCCAGATTTGTCCCTCAAATTTTAAATGTGGCACTGTATCCCAAAATTCTGAATTACAGTCCTTTAGGCTAGTTGGCATTGCTTGATTGTTTTGGCAGACATCTAATATGAGATCTTATAAGCTGGCAGCTGTCAAATACAAAACACTATTGCACAGCAGCTGCAGATATTGATCATTTGGAGTCCCCCTTAGGAAAATATTCAACAGCAAATTGTGGCTGAGCCAAAATGCCTTATCTTTTGCAAACAGTATTATTATAATCAAAAGTCAAACTCCTCTTTCAACAGTGATTTATAAACAGTCGTAAATGGCAGATACAGACTCTAACAGTCCAAGAAACATTGATTTGAATTGTTTTGTTTAACCTCATGTGAACGTTCACTGTTGAGCCAGTGTGGTGCAGTGGTTTGAGTGTTGGGCTATGACTCTGGAGACCAGATTTTGGATCCCTCCTCAGCCATGGAAACCCACTGGGGGACCTTGAATGAGTCACACTCTCTCAACCTCAATGGAGGACACTGGCAAATTTCTGAACAAATCTTGCCAAGAAAACCCTGTAATGAGTCCACCGTAGGGTTGCCATAAGTCAGAAATGACTCAATGGCACATGACAGACAAACAAAATGTGCAATGACTAGATGTTCTCTCATTGAATACCTTCATCCATGTGACCAGCCAGCGCTCAGGCAGCATTTATCCTTCTCATTCTATTTAACCTCAGTACTGTGAGTGTCTAGCCAAATCTATTTGTTTAGATTGTAATCCCATCACCTTGACTGTTGGATCATTGAAACCCAGGAATACTCAGAGAGAAAGAAAAGAACTCTACCCAGGAGTGGAAAAATGTTGTGAGAGCATATGTAACTACAGGAAACATCTCAACTTTTAAGCTGTCCAAAGAATTGTGCTGGAGAACCTAGACGTTCCTAGAGAAAACACCTCTTTAGGCATTTGTAGGTCCTCCAGCATGATTCTATGGTCAACTTCTGGCAGTTGTTAACCACAGAGTTGCATTGGAGGACCTGAGAATTCCTAGTGAGCTGTTCTCTTAGGTAAAAAGAACAGTTATTTATTTATTTATTTATTTGCGACTTTTCCATATTCATGGGGGTCTTTCACTCCTAATGTCAGCAAATGTGGAGGGACTACTGTACTCATTTAAGGAATATCTGCTGCCTCCAGGAAGACCACCATAATCTCTAAATATCAAGAAGGACTAATCAAATTCAGAGAAGAGTTCAAGGCCTGTTACAGACTGCCAAAATAAAGCTGCTTTGAGTCTCTTTGGAGGTATGCTATTTAAATGATGAATGGGTCCTAAGAGTCCGGAGGTCACGCCAAAGCCACACTCCATTCCTAAGCACTGGAGTACAGCTTTGGTGCAGCTTCTGGATTCTTCGGATGCATGCATCATTTAAACAGCATACCTCCAAAGAGACCCGAAGCAGCTTTATTTTGGCAGTCTGTAACAGGCCCTAGAGAGCAAATTCAGTCCACCTCTAAATGACTGTATTGAAATCAAGGTAAATATATGTATTGCTGGCACACAGGTAAAGTGTGGAGCGGCTCCAAGTTTGAACCACAATCCAGGTCTTCTTGGTTGCCACTCAGTGTTCATTCCATTGGGCCATAGTGCTTCAATTGACATGAGCCAGTCATTTTCTGTCGAAAGCATTTGATTTCTCCTGCGTCGCAGCACCTGCTGTTATCTCGCTAAATGTAATACTACAGGGTAAGAGTGTTCAGCCAGTCAAACGCTCTGATTGGCTAAATATCCTTAAGTGATTTTAAAATGAGGGATGGAGGGGAAAAAATGTGTCAGGGAAAAAAATATAATGAAGTTTGTGGTTCAGAATCTTAAGCAGTGTTTTCTACCAGGGCTGTTTGGTTTCCATAGATTAACTCAGCCCTTTGGAACACTTGCCAGCCTATTGGAAAGCTCCCTCAAGCCAAGCCATTTTATAATTAAGTGATAATTGTTTTTGCTGGGGAGCACATGAGAAAGATAAACAGCTTGAGGAATCAATAAGCATCAAGGTCAGATGTTGAATTATTTACCAAATCGTCTGCTATTTATCGCTCAAGTTTTCTGTGCAAGGGGGAAACTGTATCTACTTTGTCAAAAGATTTGGGAATTGCCTTGGCTAGCTTTCTCCTTGGATAGAAAAATAAAAAAATAAATGCCGCAGAGTCAAGGCAGGTGCGATCTTAAATAAGGTATCCAAAGCTCCACGCCATTTGGTTCTTGTATACAATATCAGTAGACATCAGAGACAGAATCATCCAGGCCATATTATTTCTGATTTTTCTCTATGGTTGCCAAATCTGGACAGTGACAAAATTGGGAACAAAATGGACATATCTGAAATGTGTTGGATGAGAATTCAACAGATACCAGGCCTGAGCATTCACTAGAATTCAACAGATACCAGGCCTGAACATTCACTAGAATCCAAGATGACTAAATTGAGGCTATCATACTTTGGACATATCATGATATGACTCACAGAAAAAGATGATAATACTCAGCAAAGTGGAAGGGGCAGTGTGAGAAAGGAAGAGCACATTAAAGATGAATTGATTCAATCAAAGAAACTTTGACCGTGAGTTTGCAAGACCTGGGTAGCACAGTTACTAACCAGGACTCTTGAAGGCCTTTCATTCGTAGGGTGGCCATGGGTCAAGCTTGACCTAAGAGCAAATTACCAAAAAAAAATGTAATCATAGAATTATAAAGTTGGAACAGACCCTAATGGCCTCCAGTCCAGCCCCCTGCCATGCAGGAATACACAACCAAAGCCCTTCCAAAGATTGGCCATCCAACCTCTATCTAAAAACCTCCAAAGAAGGAGACTCCACCACTTTCCAAGTGTGTTCCCCTGTTGAACAACTCTTACTGTCAGGAAGTTCCTCCTAATATTTAGGTGGGATCTCTTTTCCTGTAGCTTCAGGTAATAAGTAATATTGCTTATTAGTTCCATATATATCTCACTCAAGCAGCCTCTACTTCACACCACATTATTGTCACAACAACCTTGAGAGGTGGATGAGGAAGAGAGAGAATTCTGCGCTCAATGATCTGAACCCAAAGTTAATCCAACTCAAGTAAAACCATTGAATCAATAGAACTGAAGTCAGATATTGAATGATCACTTTTTCATAACCTCTATTTGGAAGTAACAGTTGGATTTACAATGAATCAGTGTCACTCATAGTTTCATGGCTCAAAGGATACTTTAATTGGATATTTGAATTCTCAAATCAACACTTTAATCACTTTGCCACACTAGCTCAGTGAAGACTCTTTCACTCTACACAGTTATAGTACTCTATTCCACTGTAACCATCATGGTTCCATCCTACAAAATCCTGGACACGCATTTGGTATTCTCAGCCAAAGAGCTCTGTGCTTTACAAAACTACCAACCCCGGA
>NC_056527.1:141822665-141823132 GCF_019175285.1 Sceloporus undulatus
ATCCAACCTGTGTTTTAAAGACCTCCAAGGAAGGAGAATCCACAACACTCCGAGGAAGAAGTGTGTTCCATTGTTGAACAGCCCTTACTATCAGGAAGTTCCTCCTAGTGTTGAGGTGGAATCTCTTTTCCTGGAGCTTACATCCATTGCTCTGGGTCCTAGTCTCTGGAGCAGCAGAAAACAAGCTTGCTCCCTCCTCAATATGACATCCCTTCAAATATTTAAACCAGCCTATCATATCCCCTCTTAACCTTCTCTTCTCCAGGCTAAACATCCCCAGCTCCCTAAGCCTTTCCTCATACGGCTTCATGGTTTCCAGACCCTTCACATTTTAGTCGTCCTCCTTTGGACATGCTCCAGTTTCTCCATATCCTTTTTAAACTGTGGTGCCCAGAACTGGATACAATATTCTAGGTGGGGCCTGACCAAAGTAGAAATCAGTGGCACTATTACTTCCCTTGATGATG
>NC_056527.1:141823142-141826061 GCF_019175285.1 Sceloporus undulatus
ATAATAATAATAATAATAATAATAATAATAATAATAATAATAATAATAATAATAATAATAATTTGTATCCCGCCCCTCTGAGAACAATCAGGGTGGCTAACAAAGTTAAAAATACAAAACATATAAAATCCCTGGTACCCTCCCCTCCTTAAAAAAGTATTAAATTCAATGCAATATTTAAAAAACAGAACACATCTAGACACTATACTTCTATTGATGCAGCATACAATCACATTGGCCTTTTTAGCTGTCGCAACGCACTGTTGACTCATGTTCAATTTATGGTCTACTTGGACTCCTAGATACCTTTCACACGTACAAGTCTCTTTCAGCTACGTTTCCCCATCCTATATCTATGCATTTTGTTTTTCTGCCCTATGTGCAGTAACTTACATTTCTCCGAATTGAATTTCATTTTGTTAGCTTTGTTCCAGCTTTCTAGTCTATTCAGGTCATTTTGAATTTTGATCCTGTTCTCTGGAGTATTAGCTACTCCTCTTCATTTGGTGTCATCACACACACACACAACTCTCAGAATACCCAGTGAGGAGAACCTTCTTAAGCTCCTTTCTCATTCTTCCACAAGTCCTCAAATGGACTTGCTTCCCAATATTGGTTGGTGACCAGGCACAAGAGAGCCCAGAAAAGATCGCAGAAGGCTATAGCCTTGGCTACCTTCCCTGCATCCTCTGAATGTTGCATGGAGTGGAGAAAGGTACAGCTTTTCAGATCCTTGGCTTTCTTCCCTCCCCAAACTGCCTTGATGTCACAACAGATGGGCAAAGAGGGATAGCAAGCAAAGGAGAAAGGTCAGAAAGTCCATAAAGCCAAAGGAAGGGAGAGCTATGTTGAAGACAAGTTTGCTTGGTTATCAAAAATGTTGTAAGTTTCTAGTGATTTCAAGTTACGTCAAACATGTACGAAACATCTGAGCCATGTTCCAAATCATCTTCATATGTTCTGCTGATACAACATCTAGAACACTGAAATAAGATAGAAAATATAAATTTGATGTACATAGTATTGGAATAATATTCCCTCCTTACTGGTGGTGAATGCATATGTATGTCATAGCATTTTGTTGCTCAGTTGCTGCCATTGTGTGTCTTTGGAAGAATTCAATATTGAGTTGGTTTAATTGCTTGTTCAGTGTGGAACTTGGGCTTCCAAGCAAGAGTCCACCCAGTACTGTGTCTGTTGAGTTAAATCGACTATCAGCTTCCATTCATGAACCTTAAGAAGTTTTGAAAATCCCCCTTCACAAGAGGTGTAGCTTTCTAGACCATTGGCTGCTTCCCATCCTCAAAGCTGTTTGAGATGGACAAGGGCGAAAGACAGCTGAACCAATGCTTCCCCATGTGAGACCTCTCAGAAATGTATCATTTTCAAAGATGTCTGGCAGTGTGGAGAAATCGGACTGAATTATTTGTTTTCTCTGGTGGCTATGAATAATTTAATACAGCACATCCCAAGTCATCCACCCCCTTTTCTTATTAGCAGGGGATCTCTTGGATTCCTGTGTTCACTCTGAATTTAGCTGAAATTCCTGAAGAAGCTGAAGAGGAACAGATTTTTCTTGCAACCATCTATTTTTGTGAGCTATCTCTGTTTAATCTGAAGTATTTTGTGGCTGGATGGTCTTGAGGCTTCAAGGTCTTATTGGCTAAACTCCTGCGTGGAGCAGGAGGATCATACATGACACAATGCTTCTTATCCCCACTCTAGAGCTTTGAAGGCTCAATGCTATGGAATTCTGGGATTGGTAATTTTGTCAGATAAGTAGCTTTCTCTGTCAGGCTACAAATCCCAGAATTCCATAGCATCTTACTGCTTTATTTCTGAAGTATGGCAGCAGCCTATGAGCAGCAAGAACAGGTCTAGCATCAGGAGGGTGAGAAAGGCACATGGCCATGGGATAGTGGATCAAGGAGCAGCATCCCTATGGGGTTTACTACTAAACTGACTAGCCCCTTTCAATGAAGTCAGACCACCTTTTCCAATCCCTCTAAAACCCAGGGCCCAAAAAAGTTACATTTTGGATTACAAATCCCAGACTCTCCAATCTGCCTGGCTACTAACCCTGGCAGGTGGAAGATTCTGGGACTTATAGTAAAAGAATAAAATAAAATAACTAAGTGCCGTCCAAACTTGAAGTTGTAACCCCTTGTATTGATCTATTTCCTTTGTAAGTTTTTGCAGACTGGAAACTTGAGATTTTGAGTAAGTCTTCCCTTGGATCCCTAACATTGCCCCGTTTATTGCAGAATCCTTCAGGGCCGCTGTTCCTCACCTAGTCCCAGATCAAAGCTGCTCTTCTCCTAGAGGGACTGCATTGAGAACAGCTCTGAGAAGCTCATCTCACAAGTGGGTAGGAAATATAACTCAATTTCACTCCTCAAAATTGAATACAAAGCTGCTTCTTTGGATAGTTTAATATTAATTAGAAGAGAGGGTTGTGTCTCAGTGTTCATGCATCTACATTCGGGTCCGGATTCCTCATCTGGAAAACTAATTGCAAAGTTTGCATAAATGTGTGCCTAGGATTTTATATTACCAAAACGACTCCCAAGCAACTGCCATAGCAAACTAGTTCCACAGCAGCAAGATAATTCAGCCGCTGTATTAGAAAGACATGAAAACAGCAATGAAGATATTACAAGCAAACCAGAAGCTTATTATGTTCAACCTCCTGTTTGCAAATTAAATACATACAGATGTATGGCTTGCATCACCCTCAGATCTTAGAGCTAAAAGAGAAGATGCAGGAAGGAGAGAACACAGTCTGTCTGCTACTTGTTTTGATCTCCATTACTGATTGGGGGGGGGCAGAATGGTTTAATGGTTTATTAACTGGACTATGACTCTGGAAACCAGGGTTCGAATCCCTGCTTGGCCATGGAAACCCACTTGGTAACCTTG
>NC_056527.1:141826161-141831102 GCF_019175285.1 Sceloporus undulatus
TTCTTTGCTTTTTCAATCCATCTAGAATGCAGTCTTCCTCTTTTCCTATTGCCCTCACGTTTACAGTCTGTTACAGTGAGTCCTTTCTTCTCATTATATGGCCAAAACATATTGGGATTTGCTCTAAGGACCCATCCACTGGTCTTTTTAGCAATCCACAGTATTCACAGGTCTCTTCTCCAATACCATGTATCAAATGAATTGAATTATTCCTACCAGAGTTGTCCAGCTTTCACAACCATGCATAGAAATGGTAAACGCAATGGCATGGACAATCCTAACTTTAGTATTTAATTATTTATCACTACGCTTCAATACCTTGTTTAATTCCTTCATAGCTGCTCTTCCAAGTACGCTTTGATCTTCTTTTGGTTTATGGGCTTATAATGAGACTGGAATGCAGAAATCTATGTTGTTTGGGGTGGGTTGACATATCTTTATGACTTAGAGATAAGTATCTTACCTAAATCAAACTTCCTTTTGATTGGAGAAAGTGATGGTGAGAAAAGTATGTTTCTGAACACATTTGTCCAGTTAGAGGAAAGGGTGTAAACTGAATTCATGTTCCTTTCAGACTGTTGATAAATACACTAAACATTCTCTAATATTTATTTTGGAAGAAAGCTAACGTATTGGGAAACTGAAAGTTTTTACCCAAAGGGGCTCATATCTCTGAAACAGCGAAATCAAACTGAATTTTATTCCACTCAAAATGGCCAAAAAGTCTCAGATAAAAATTTTGCATAAGGGTTCAAAAACAAATGTAATTGTATATTTATTATAGATATCAAAAGAAGATTATTTTCAGCTTTTTTTTAATTGTGTAAGTCCAGAGGAAATCAGAATTTCACTGGATTACAATAGAAACATCTTTGTGTCCAGAGTAAAGTACTGTATGCATCACACTTATTCAAAGACTGCTTTTTAAATTCAGTCTACAAAGGCTATTTAGATGTATTTTGATTATGAGAGATGGTAAATTACTATCATCATTCCCTTGTTATCCCTTTTCCAGTCACCTTAATATGTCTTCACACAATTCTCATGCATCTAACCTAGATTCATTATTTTTCACACAGGCAGTGCACCCATTCCTTGAGAACTGTATGGGCAAAACAATGGGGAGTCTATTCTATGCCTTTTCATGATTCTACAGCTATTCTTTTGTATAACATTTTGTACCTTTAGAACTGATTCCTGAATGTCAAATTAAACTTCAAGGGAAGGTATGTGAGGGATAGGGAATTTAGTTCACCCATCAAACTGTGCAACTCATACACAGCACAAACTAGATAAAAGGTGTTCTTCCTACATCAGAATCAACCATTTGAATGTTTCCTATTTGAATTATATCTGTGATACAAGAACTGGCTTTGCTGCCAAAGGACAAGTAGCAAGGTATACAACCTGTCAGGACTTCCATTGAGAAAAGTCCACCTTTTATCAATGGACGTCTTGCCAGGTTGTATTCCTGTTGACACTGATAACAACCTTACTACAAAAATGGCTGGTGTGATAGTAAACGTATGTGAAGATTTATTCATCCTGTTCCTCTGACACATATGTCTAATCATTCAGCTCCTGATATAGAAAGTGAGCAGATAACAAATTATTTCTAAATGGTAGAAAACAACTGGCATCCTGTTAGCTGTATCCTGTTAGATGGTGATGGCAAAAGTCAGAGCTAGGAAGAGGATAATGTGAGTTGTAGTAAAAAAATAACTTTTCCAATATTAAATAAAAAATCATACAAGTTTCAGGTACTGATGCACCAGCTTCCAAAGAAACCAGATCAGACTCTGCAGGGGGGAAACCCACTTATACAAAAATTAACTTCACTGCCAGACTGCCACATGTTTAAGAATGAAGGACATCCCAATGAGAGATGTAGCGTTCTACTATCCAATGCAATCGCATCTGGGTTTGTGGGATGCAGTTAAGAAATCATGTAAGGAGACAATATGCAATGGGTCCTCCACATTCGCTGGGTGCAGTGGGGGGGAAATGTAAATAACAAACACACCTTTTTTGCTCTCTAGGAATCTATAGGTCCTCCAGTGCAACTCTATGGGCAACATCTGGCAGAACAAAAGGGGGAACCAAAAAAAGAGTTACAGTGGATAATACTTTCAGTATATTTTGCTACATACATATCAAATCTTGAGGTCCTTGACATGGAGAGTCTTTGTTTTTTTTTCTTCCACAACGGTCAATTACAAATACGTACACTAAATGTGTCACCTTTAGACTAAAAATAAAGTATCTTTTGTTCTCCTGTTTCATTTTTAAAGCCATCAGAAAAGGGTAGCAAGGTCTAGCAGGCTCTTTGAAAGGAACCATTTTGACATTTTCCTTCTGAATACAGCATTATTAAGTCACTGAGCAGTAAGTACCTTCGTGTAAAGAAAGATGCCTGTTCATCTAAACTTGCAATGCCAACACTTATTTCAACACAGCTGGAGCCTAAAACTAAAGTGGCATTGCAGTACAGACATAAAACTCAAAGAAACGGTAAAATAAAACTCCATGGAGAGTATTACCTTAAATTTCAATTACCCAAACATCCCAAGCTTGAATGGAAGTCATGCTTGGAGAAATTGCTTGCTTATTATGCAATGAATATAGTAGCAAACTGCCATAGATCCAGAACCTAAGGAGAGCAATTAAATCTATTCCATCCATTAACAGTATCTGAAAGGAATAATGCCTACCTGCTTCCCTAGTTTTATCTTTTTCTAGATAGGTTAGGATTCTGCAATGCACTTTCTTTCCCTAATGCCATAATTCTGCAGTTACATGACTGCATCTGGCAAAATACTCCATTAGGTAAAGGGAACACATGGTCCACCAGATGTTGCTTGACTGCAACTCACATTATTTTTCACCACAGTTTATGCTGGCTATGTAAGAAGGGAGCTGCAATTCAACATGCATAAGGCCATACAGTCTCCATCACTAATCTTTAGCCTATTTCTGAGAGGGATATAAAGGAATGACTAATGATAGAGCCTGTTAAGTAGGGCTGAACAATTAGTATGGGCAGCACCTTCGCAGGAAGATACAGCATCACAAATCTACACTTTTTAAAAAATGGTTACAAGAAGAATCAGAAGCAATACAGGCCAAAATAAAGCTGCTTTGGGTCACTTTGGAGGTATGTTGTTTAAATGATGCATGTGTCCTGAGAGTCCGAAAGCCATGCCAATGCCATGATCTAGTCCTAAGGACTGAAGCGCAGCTTTGGCACACCTTCCAGACTCTTAGGAAGCATGCATCATTTAAATAGCATATCTCCAAAGTGACCTAAGCAGCTTTATTCTGGCCTGTCTGTATGGGGCTTTAGTTTTCCTCTGACCCAAATGAAGGAACATCTTTGGAAAAAATAACCCTCTGCCCAAAAAAGATGTACAAACAAGGGATTTATTGTGACCCAAGGGATGTAAGGGCTACAGAGATGATTCCATCAATTTACCAGTCTCCCAGTGCCTCCAAGTTCTGTAAATCAGAAACTGCTTGGTACCATCTATAAGAGGCCTATAAAAGCCAAGACAGAGTACAGCTGAAACCATGGGAGAAGATACTATAGTTTTGTTAACTGAATTTCTCTGTGAACAATTTGAAATTGAAGAGGATGGCATAAATTTACACATGAATCAATATAGTTTGAGTTTTTATTTTATATTGTGCCATGCATCTGACAGATGGTTTAGGGATCACTGAGAGGAGAGGAATCAGGATGGCTACAGTTTTTATGTTTTATAGTTTTATATCTCATAAATGAAAATGTTTTAGCTTAGCCTAAAGCTTTTAATCTCTTAATTCTATCCAGATCGCCAAAAATGGTAATTCTGCAATGTAATTCTTTAACCTTTGTAAAAAAAAAAAAAACCAGATGAACAACCAATTCTGTTTCTAATGAATGCAACCTAAAGGCAGTTTACAAGAAGCTATTCCATAACTCTTCTCTTCAATGCAAGGAACAAATACACCCCAAAATATATCAAAATGACATGCCTCATAAGTCCAAGATTTGTACTACTGTATCTACATTAAGAATGGCAGAAGTCACTATACAGTGGTGCCTCGGGTTACGAAAATAATTCGTTATTTTCTGATGACTAAGAGCTAAGAATTTAGTAAAAAGCAGCACTAACCACTAATCGGTTTTCTCCACTATAAAGAATGCCTAAAGAAATGAATGCCTCAAATAGAATGATCTCTACAATTCAGCCAAATTATTCTATCTATTTCAAACTTTAAGAAACAAAATTGCACACAATGTCAAAAAAATGTGTTGGTCTCCTTCCTGTGATTACTGCTGCATATAAATAGATATTTTCAACACCCTTCACTGCAAACTGAAGCAAAAGAGAAAAGTTAACTGTAATATTTCAGATTATTTTAAAAGAATGAATGAACCGAAGTAATCTGGTTTCCAGAAAGCACCCACATAAAGCCCAATAACCAGCCACTGCAATGCCAGTTACTATGACAATGTCAATATTTCTGAGGTAGACAGTCTTACGCAGGAAGGTAATCCATTCAAAATAAATCATGAACCAGAAAATCTCAGCAGAGAAATTGAAAGGAAACTGATTATCATAGTCACTTGATGGAAAGGCAACTGCCGAAAGTTATGACAATTAAATCATTCAGCGTTGCTATTCCTAGAGATGAATGCCACCTGGTTTGCTTGAATGTCTATGTGTCATGTTAAAAAGCAATGCTCTATTCCATATACTGTACTGGTTAAAAGCTGGATGTTTTCAAAGGTTCTCTTTAAACATCAACAAACTGTAGCCTAAATGGATGCAAAATGTAAGTCGTAGCAGCTCCTTGTCTTCCTGTGTTTTAAGACAATGCCAAACAGACAGCAGGAAATGTTTACAGTTCTTCAATTGGACTAAAAATAAGGATATATAACACTATATTCAATATTGG
>NC_056527.1:141831202-141833415 GCF_019175285.1 Sceloporus undulatus
CCCCCCAAGGAGAGGGGTCTCATGTCATCATGATGGAAGTCTGAATTAAAGAATCAAAAGGACCAGTTTTTGTTATTTGGCTCAATACTTTACTTTTAGGCGCTGAGCATTTAAGGAGACAAAGTGGAGGTTCAGCACATCAGCAGGAGGTTCCACCACTAGCTTCTCCACTTCATGCCTTCTGAAAAACTATTCCAGAACATCAGGAGAATCAATAGCTGCTGATTCACCATTTGAAGCAGTGATCATTATGAAAAAAACCAAGGACCTCTCTCCCTAAAAACATGCTGGTTATTCCACAAAAGGACTGGAAGTGCGCCTTCGGTCTCTCACCTAGTAGCAAATTGGTTAGAAAGCTAGAGCTATTAATGTATTCTCTTTCCCTCCTTCCCTTTTCTTCTTGTTCTTTAAAGAATTGTAGTACAGAGAATTCCAGTAGAGCATGAGCACAACTTAAGTCCTCAGCTGGCACACATCTAGCATATTTGATTCCTCAATGCTGTTCATGGTTGCTTTGGAGCTTGTCCAAAGGACTATAGAGGCAATGTATATCACTGTCATTTTGTTCAAGACTACAAAGCAGAAAGGCGCTTACAAGAATGCAATTTCAAGATATGACACTTGAGAATTTTATCACGTAAGAAAAAGCGAGAACTATCAAACACTAAATTCTTGTACCCCACCTTTTAGTCTTGTCTCTGCATCCCTCCTGTGTCCTCTCACTTTTGGCTCATTAAGAGTCATTTAACCTCATTTTCTGAACTCTGAATTGTACACATTGCTGAGCATTGAGCACAAGATTCTGCAGTCAAACACTACGGCGTGACAAACAGTTCTTAAACCTGTTTGTTGCATTCATCAGGTCTCCGCATGAAGCAGTTGTAGAAATGGTTAAAGTAACTACAAAAGCATGTTATACTGTGCTCTTCAAAGACCTAAGAGGTAGGCAAACTGTAGAACTGATTCCTGGTACAATAAAGCACAATAATGGTCCCACTAGGAAAGCTGCAGGCCATTCTTATGCAAATATCTGAAGCAAGGCAATGACTGCTAGGGCCAAGATCAAGTCAAAGACAAAAAGTTCTTAACATCTTTTGAGTACAGTAACATCCAAAATCCACAAACAATGGGACCACCAAAATGCATAAAATAATATGTCAAAGGAAACAAGCTTAAGAAATGCTTTACACCACACAAAGCACAGTTCTATATAGATAGAGATGTCTAGCTCTGACAAGGATTTGGGTAGAAAGCTGCCTAAGAATTGCAAGAAACAAGTGATCCACAGTATCTGTGGCCTGATTTCTAGAATTTAAAGCATAATTTTATATTTAAGGCAGAAATCCTTCTCCATCTTTTTCCCCCCAGAAAAAGAGGCATAGCATGCCTAAGACTTCTTTAGGTAACAGCTGACAGAGCAATCATTGTAGAGATTCTCCTAGAAACATTGCATGACATTTTGTTCTCGGAAACTTCAGCACCAGCTGAGGATAGTTCTTCAGCATTAACTTAGAATGCCTTGATGTATGTGAGGATAATATATCCAGGATGAGCAGCATGAGCAAACTTGTCACATCAAGGTGTACTGCCAGGAAATAGGTGATTTTATTAATGGGAGGGACAACTATTGTTATGACTAGATTGCATCCCCCTGAGGCTTGCTTTTCAGCATTTTTCCATATCCCAGCCAAAGCACTGAGCCAACTCTGGTGGTTTGATCAAAGGCCAATCCGTCCAAATAGTTTTTGTTGACTCCCCTTTTGCCCTTATGCTTACTTGGTTGAAAACAATGTGGAAGTGCAGATTGAACTTGACCCTCAGAATGGTTTTTCCTAGATAACGTTTTCCTACAGTTTCAATGACATACGTGTCCTACGATTATAGGGCAGATGAAAATGGACGAAGTGACAAACCAGTTGCTAACACGCCTGTTGCTAACACTTCTGGCCAAGATGTTTAAACATACTGCACCCAGACAGCGGCTAAAGAAATCCACATTAGCTGTTATTACGTTTGTAAAAAATGCCAAATACTAGTCAGCCTCTATTCAGAAATTTAGCTGTGTTTTTTGTGCCATGCCAATTGTGTCAAAGACAACTGCTGTATTGGGAGAGAGGTTAAATAAAGGTTATTATTATTATTATTATTATTATTATTATTATTATTAAGAGGTGGGATATAAGAGACTACAACAACAACAACAACAACAACAA
>NC_056527.1:141833515-141836638 GCF_019175285.1 Sceloporus undulatus
TTTTGAAATGGAACTATGTTGTTAGTAAAATAAAGTTATTGGCATTGATGGCTTCAAATAGTTGTGGGGTTTCTATATAAATGGTGCTCTGAAACCACTGCATGTCATGGAAGTGGGCTTAAAGTCTTTCATATATGTTGGTCGACGATCCAAAAGTTACTTACAAAGAGCTACGGTTTATTTTGGTTAGCATTTTGATTGATTTGATGTTAAGCATTTCACCACGTTCTGTTATTTGTGCTGCAATATTGCTCCATGCTGTAGATTTATATCTGGTAAATCTTGCCAAGAAAACCCCACGATAGCTTTATCTTAGGTTTGCCATAAGTCAGAAACAACTTGAAGGAACACAACAATTGCACACAAATGTTTCCTCCTTTGTCCCCCTTCTCTCTGACCTCCTGTTCTTATCATATATTTTACATGAGGATGTGGCTGATAGTGAATTGTTTAAATTACAAGCTTAAAGATATATGGTAATCTAATAAAATGTTGAGAGAAACAAATCCCTTTTCAACTAGCAAGAGGCTTAAGCTGTATATTTTCCATCCTGACATTCAGAAATTCATTTCATCAAGGAAAAGAGTTAAACATTGCTGGAGACTCTTTATTATTATGCTGTTACCTTTTTATAGGATCTTGTTCCTCTTCAGATTCATTAAATAATGTCCACCAGAAAACATACTGGTGAGATATTTATTAAATAGATTTTGAAAGACTGGATTATGAGGAACTGTCGAGGTGGAAAAGAAATTGATTTCAGCCATGCACACACAAGTGTTTTACTGTTGCCAAGTGTCTTGTTTGAGTCTGTTACACAGCTATCTTTTGGAAGACTTTATATGGTCTTTGCTCCTGAATGAATAGCTTTATTAGTTCTTTGGGTATTGCATAGAAGGTTTTACCTCTGTACTTGGAATCCTGTAAATCCTTTCGATTATTCTAATGGTTGTGTGATATGTATACAAACATTTGGATAAATATTTTTTTGCATTTCCATTATTTTTACACACGCACACTCCCCTATTTGTATATATGCATCTCATGAAGTGGACTAGGTCTAGAAAAGCCTATGCTTGGATTTTTTTTTTCTTCCCAGTTAGTCTCAAAAGTGCTTCATTGTTGAAGCTTGCTTCCGGGTTGGATTGGTGGCAATGGCGGATCGCCTTTAGGAGACTCCCAAAGGCGAGATCTCCGCGTGGGGCTTCCCCCTAAATCTGACGATTTAAAAGCTAAAAATCTACAAAAAATAAAGGGGGATTCCCTATCCTTTGAAAAGGAGGGGTTACCTGGCCCACGGAGAGCTCCTGAAGCCCCCCAAATCGGCGGCGCGGAGACGGAGGTAGCCATCTTGCCGCGGTGAGGGAGGGAGAAGGAGATGGAGCTAAAAGGAACCGCGCGGATGGAAGCCATGTAAAGCGACCGGCGAAAAACCACCACCAACTACACAATAGGCTGAGTAAGCTAACTAATAATAAAAAATCCCTGCATTCAGAGGAAAACTAAAGGAAAACCTAATAGAATAAGCTACTAAAACAAACTACAATGTATCTCATGAACTAAGTACTCTAAGGTGGAGAGTGGAGAAGGAAAGGAAGTTGCAACAATAATAACTAAATGAAACTTAATAACAAGAACTCTTTCCTATACCTTGTATAAACAGCTGAAGTGAAGAGAGGAGAGCTAATATAGACCGTGGAAAGTGAGAAAACTGTAATAATTGATCTTCCCCCCTTAAAAAACATACATACATATATATATATATATATATTGAACTTTGTTTTTGTTTATATATATATATATATATATATATATATATATATAATAACAATAACAAAGTTCAATACCATTAATTTCAAAAAGAAGGTCACGGGGAAAAAAATAAAAAAAAAGGGGGAGAGGAGAAACTCAGCTCTGTTTAAATAATATTAACAGAAAACAAGGAAAAGGAAACAAAGAAATTCTTGCCTACTGTGCTCTAAAATTCAGGTGGGGAAACTAATACTTACTGATAGTCATATTTAAACTGCAACATTTATTTGGGACAGATCCTTGGATTTATATGTGAATACTTTTGAGGCTTGAAACTTAAAAATTGGCCAGAAAACCTAATACAAAGCAACGATAAATTAGTAAGCTGGACTATTGCTGTGGACATTTTAGCTTTAAAGATAAGAAATAACAACTAGTCAAAACAACATTAAACTCAAGGACACTGAAAATAAATAAAGGACTTGATTCAGGAATTGGGATTACAGCGACATCTAGTGGAAAAGAAGATCACTCTAAAGTAGATTTTGTTAATTGAGTAAATTAGGACACCTGGTGGCAAGAAGGTGCTAATTCAATAAGAAATAACAGTATAAAAATAACATTAGAAAGGTAAGAAAGAACTGTAAGTGGAAAACAATACTCTAAAGAGACAAAATAATAACAAAATAGTGGCTGTGTTAAAACTATTTAAGAGGAAAAAACAAATAAAACAATCACAATAAAACAAAACATAACATAAGGAAGAGAAGATGGCAATGTCACTCAGAAAATTCACCACTTCACAAACTAGTACCCAAAACAGAAGACCTTCATTGGAACTTAATACCAAACAAACTGAACAATCGGCAATCTTGGAGGAAATTAAAAAATTGGGCCTAGAAATGCAAAATATGAGACAGGAAATGAGGGACATGAAGACAGATCTGAAACGAGAATTCAAGACCGAGATCAAGGGACTAAAACAATCCATTGAAAAAGTAACAAAGGACTTAAAGACAACAGATACTAAGGTGGAGATATTGGAAGTTAGAACAAAGGAACTGGAAGACAAAACACTGCAACTGTCATTAGAACAAGAAAAAGAAAAAGACTTAAAAGCTATTGCTGATCTGAAAACTAGAGAACGCTGTCTTAAGATCAGAGGTCTAAGTGAATTACAAAACGAAAATCTCTACGAATATATAATTCCAATTTTGGTGGATTTTGTGGGGATCCCATGCTCGGACTTAATTAAGGATGTGGACAAGACGTTCAGGATTAATTCAAGGACCGCGAGGGAAAGAAGCCTACCCAGAGACATTTTGATTTATTTTATAAGGACAAGAACTAAAGAATTGATCTTAGAAAAAA
>NC_056527.1:141836738-141841686 GCF_019175285.1 Sceloporus undulatus
TCAGCAGCCTCCACTGGATGTGACGTTATTGAAAGTAATGACTTTTTCCGACTTCCGGGTTGGATCGGTGGCAATGGCGGATCGCCTTTAGGAGACTCCCAAGGGCGAGATCTCCGCGCGGGGCTTCCCCCTAAATCTGACGATTCTAATAGCTAAAAATCTACCAAAAATAAAGGGGGATTCCCTATCCTTTGAAAAGGAGGGGTTACCTGGCCCACGGAGAGCTCCTGAAACCCCCCCAAATCGGCGGCGCGGCGACGGAGACGGAGGTAGCCGTCTTGCCGCGGCGAGGGAGGGAGAAGGAGACGGGGCTGAAAGGGACCGCGCGGATGGAAGCCGTGTAAAGCGACCGGCGAAAAACCACCACCAACTATACAATAGACTGAGTAAGCTAACTAATAATAAAAAATCCCTGCATTCAGAGGAAACTAAAGGAAAACCTAACAGAATAAGCTACTTAAACAAACTACAATGTATCTCATGAACTATGTACTCTAAGGAATGAAAGCAGTGGAGAGTGGAGAAGGAAAGGAAACTGCAACAATAATAACTATATGAAACTTAATAACAAGAATTCTTTCCTATACCTTGTATAAACAATTGAAGTGAAGAGAGGAGAGTCAATATAGACTGTGGAAAGTGAGAAAATCTACAATAATTGATCTTCCCCTCTTAAAAAACATATACATATATATTTATAACAACAATAATAAAGTTCATTACTATTAATTCCAAAAGAAGGACGCGGGGGAAAAAATAAAAAGGGGGAGAAGAGAAACTCAGCTCTGTTAAAACCATATTAACAGAAAACAAGGGAAAGGAAACAAAGTAATTCTTGCCTACTGTGCTTTAAAACTCAGATGGGGAAATTAATATCTACTGAAAATCATTTTTAAATCACAACATTTATTTGGGACAGATCCTTGGATTTATATGTGAATACTTTTGAGGCTTGAAACTTTAAAATTGGCCAGAAAACCTAATACACAGCAACAAATTAATAAACTGGATTATTGCGGTGGACATCTTTAGCTTTGAAGATAAGAAATAACAACTAGTCAAAACAATATTAAACTCAAGGACATTGAAAATAAATAAAGGACTTGACTCAGAAACTGGAACTATAGTGACATCTAGTGGAAAAGAAGATTACTCTAAAATAGATTTTGGTAATTAAGTATATGGGGACACCTGGTGGTAAGAAGGTGCTAATACAACAAGAAGTAACAATAAAAAAACCATATTAGAAAGGCAAGAAGGTACTGTGTGTGGAAAACAATACTTTTAAGAGACAAAAAAACAACAAAACAGTGACTGTGTTGAAACTATATAAGAGGGGAAAAAATAAATAAAACAATCGCAATAAAATAAGATAAAACATAACATAAGGAAGAGAAGATGGCAATGTCACTTAGAAAATTCACTTCTTCACAAACAAATGCCCAAAATAGAAGACCTTCATTGGAACTTAACACCAAACAAACTGAACAATCGGTAATCTTGGAGGAAATTAAAAAACTGGGCCTCGAAATGCAAAATATGAGACAGGAAATGAGGGATATGAAGACAGATCTGAAACGAGAATTCAAGACCGAGATTAAGGGACTAAAACAATCCATTGAAAAAGTAACAAAGGACTTAAAGACAACAGATACTAAGGTAGAGATATTGGAAGCTAGAACAAAGGAACTGGAAGATAAAACACTGCAACTGTCATTAGAACAGGAAAAAGAAAAAGACTTAAAAGCTATTGCTGACTTGAAAACTAGAGAACGGCGTCTTAAGATCAGAGGTCTAAAAGAATTACAAAACGAAAATCTCTACGAATATATAATTCCAATTTTGGCGGATTTTGTGGGGATCCCATGCTCGGACTTAATGAAGGACGTGGATAAAACTTTTAGGATTAATTCAAGGACTGCGAGGGAAAGAAGCCTTCCTAGAGACATTTCGATTTACTTTATAAGGACGAGAACTAAAGAATTGATCTTAGAAAAAAGTTACGAAAAAAGACTTGTAGTAGATAAAGAAGAATTGATGATCTTGAAAGACATTCCCGCGAGAATTTTGAGAAGGAGAGCGGACTACAAACTGTTGACTTCATCTTTAAAGCGACACAATATTCCCTACAGATGGGAAGTACCTGAAGGGGTATCATTCACCTATAAGAAAAAAAGACTGAGAATCAACACACTGAGCAAGGCCAGAGAATTTTTAAGAGTTTTGAAGAAGAATCAAACATCAGAGGAAGCGGACATCCGGAGCCAACATTCAGAAGAAGAAGAAGAAAATGACAATCTAAAAGATTTGAAGAATAATTCAGGAACACTTGAGGAAAGTGAAGAAGAAGGGGAAGTACTAAACGAGACTTAAGATAAGTATCACAGATAGTTGGATTGCTGGAGGGATAAAATGAAATTTAAATTAATATCTTGGAACATTAAGGGACTTAACATTTCTGGAAAACGTAAAAAAAACTTTTCAATTTTTAAAAAAGAAAAATTGGGATATAATATGCCTCCAGGAATCTCATATTAGAAAATCCGAAACACATTTGTTGAAAAATAGGAGCTTGGGGAAAGAATACATTTCTGCTAATGAATTAAAGAAAAAGGGGGTGGTAATGTATGTAATATCAAATATACCATCTGTAGAAATTATAAATGACAATGAAGGCAATTATGTTGGAATAGAAGTGAGACTGGATAATCAAAAATTATTGATAATTGGAGTTTATGGCCCACTAAACAAAAAAAATGAATTTTATCTAAAACTCATGAATGAGATATTAGATCTAAATTATGAAGATATCATTATGATGGGGGACTGGAATGGGGTTCTAAACCCAGTTTTAGATAGGAAATCAAAAAAAATAATCAAAAATGTTCAAGGCAAACTCCCTAGCAAATTTAACAAAATGATAGAAAATCTAGGCTTAATCGAGGCATGGAGATATAAATATGGGGATAAAAAAGAATTTACATTCTACTCACATAGACATAAATCGTTTTCCAGGTTAGACATGTTTTTTATAACTAAAAATTGGGCGAAAAATATTGAAAGTATTGAAACTCTGGCGAGAATAATATCTGACCATAATCCAATAGCGATGGAAATTAAAACTAGAGAGAAAACCTTTTCATGGAGATTAGATGACAACTTATTAAAAAAACCCGACACGCTAGAACTAGCTAAAAAAGCCTTAGAAAATTATTTTAAGGATAATTCTGGAAAAGGAACGGAGGAAGATATTGTTTGGGATGCAGGAAAGTCCGTCATGAGAGGATTTTCTATACAGGAACATGTATGGAGAAGGAAGAAAAGAAACCAAAAAATTAATAAAATTAGTGCAGAAATTAAAAAGAAAGAAGAAGATCTTAAAGATAACCCAGAGGATAGAGAAATAGAGAATGAAATTAAAATTCTCCAGAATCAAATATCAATGTGTTTAACTGAGGAAGTGGGAAAAAAAATGAAATTTTCTAAACAATATTATTTTGAAAATGCGAATAAATCGGGAAGATGGTTAGCATATAGATTAAAAAAGGAAAAGGAGAAAAATTATATAACCAAAATTAAATTAGGAGAAGAAGAGGTGACCGATCAAAGAAAAATTATGGATACCTTCCATAACTACTACAAAAATCTTTATGATGAACAGAACATAGATACACAACAAATTAGAACATATCTAGATAATATAACCTTACCACTAATAACTGAACAACAAATTGATAATTTGGAGAGACCTATATCCAAGGAGGAAATCTACCAAGTGATAAAAGATTTAAAAATAGGGAAAGCCCCAGGTCTTGATGGATTTACAACATTATACTATAAAAAACTAGTAGATCAATTAATCACCCCCTTACAGAAAATGATGAACAATATTACAGTTAATAAACTCCCAAAAACCTGGAAAGAAGCTAATATTACTCTAATTTTGAAACCTGGAAAAGATCCACTAGAAATTAAAAATTATAGACCAATTTCTTTATTAAACACGGATTATAAAATTTTTACGGCCATATTAGCAAATAGATTAAAACAGGTTATTAAAGAATGGATTGGAGAGGAGCAAAATGGGTTTTTACCCCAAAGATACTTGAAGAAAAATATAAGAATCATGATAGATATTATCGAACTATTTAAAGACAAAAAAGATAGGGAATTAGCTATCATACTAATCGATATGGAAAAAGCATTCGATAAAGTTAATTGGAATATGATTTTTGAAATTCTAAAAAAGGTAGGAATTAAAAATAAATTTATGAATTGGATAAAGGCCATTTACAAAGAACAAGAAGCATACTTGATTATAAATAGAGAAAAAACTAAGGTTGTAAAGATAAAACAAGGCACAAGACAAGGATGTCCTTTATCTCCTTTATTATTTATTATGGTTATGGAAATATTAATTAGAAAACTAGGACAGAATAAGGAAATTAAAGGTGTTAATAATAAAGGGATCGAGTTCAAATCATTGGCCTTTGCAGACGATTTAGCTATATTCCTAGAAAACCCTACATCAAGTATCAGACATGTACTAAGTGAATTAAAAGAATTTGAAACGATATCTGGACTTAAAATAAATAAAAGCAAAACTAATATATTGACGAAGAATCTGAACAAAATTGCAGAAAAAGAGATGACGGAAATTTCAAATTATAATGTAACAAAAAAAGTTAGATATTTGGGGATAGAAATTACCACAAATAATATAGATCTATTTAAAAATAATTATACCAAACTTTGGAAGCAAATTAAAAAAGACATTGACAATTGGAAATCTTTAAAACTCTCTTTATTAGGAAGAATAGCATGTATAAAAATGAATATCTTACCAAAAATACTATTCCTTTTCCAAACAATACCGATTATAATAAAAGAAAAACTAATTCAGAATTGGCAGAGAGATCTTACAAAGTTTATCTGGTTAGGAAAAAAA
>NC_056527.1:141841711-141847928 GCF_019175285.1 Sceloporus undulatus
GATGGAGGTTTCGGAAAAGGGAGATGCGGAGGCACACAATTTCAAACTAGGTTCCAATGGAGGGAAGAAATATGGAAGATGTCCTCAAGAAATCCAGGATGGAGGACTAAAGAACTTTCAACTGAGCTTAAGAGTTAAAAAGGGACATGCATAAGATGGAAAAAGGGGAAATCACCAAAGAGGAATTCCACAATAGCAAGCCCTGTGTAGGGAGTAAGTCAGAAAAGCCAAGCACAGAATGAATCAGGCTGCTAGAGAGTTAGAACAGACAAAAAGGGGCATTTTTTGTTGGATATGTCCACAACAGAAAGGAAGAATAAGAAACGGTCAGGTACCAATGCGTGCAAGAAGATGGCAAAACTGCTACACAAGAAGGACACAGAAAGCACAAAGGCAGAGATTACTCAACACTTTCTTGGGCCGCAGTTCTTGCTCAGAAAAAGGCAATGGAAACTCAACCATTACGATAATGTGGAGCAGAGGACAGAAAAGGGAAATTTTCAGGCACAGAATAAAGTAAAGTAAAGAGATAGTACAAGGAAACTACCTGTTCAACCTAAACGAAGTATTTTTAAAAATCTCCAGTACACCAAGATAAAACGTACAATCCAAGGGTATTAAAAATGAACTGGCAAAGTAATATCAGAGCCATTGGCAATAATCTTTGACGAGTCCTTGGAGAACATGAGGAGTTGCGCAGCCAGACTGCTGGAAGGAGGGCGAAACGTTTTCTCCATCTTACAAAAAGAGAAAAAAGCGAGGATCCCAACAATATCGTACAGTTAGTTCCTGAACCATCAATCCCAGAAAAAAGATTCTAGACTAAACGATACTTCTAGAGCAATAATTAAACCAAAAGTCATGTTGAAACATTTCTAGAAAAGCATATGCCACTAATCACACAAAGTCAACACGGTTTTTCAGAGAAAGACAGTCATGCCAGACAACAACTGATCTACTTTTTTATTTACTAAATACCAACTTGTTAGATTGAAGGGACATGCTGTGGATATCGTATATCATTGATTTCAGTATAGCACTTTTGACAAAAGTTCCCCATGATATTCTTGCAAACAAGCTTGTAAAAATGTGGGCTCAGACCAAAGTAACTGTTCTACATGATTTGTAATTGGTTGACTGGCCGACAGCACAAGATGTGCTCAACACAATGGCTCACTTTTCCTAATCCCTGGAGAGAAGTGACCAGTGGGGCTCCCACAGGCTTCTGTCCTGTGCCCCCCAGTTGACTTATTCAACCATCATTTATCAATTGACTTGGAGGACCAACAATTGGGGCATACATTACTTATAAAATTGCAGATGACACCAATTAGGGGAATAAGCTACATAACCCCAGAGGACCAGATCAAGATTCAAACATGAACCTGAACACAGACTCAGACAAAACTGGGTCCATAGCTAAACCAAAATGAAAATTCAATCACAAGAGAAATGTAAGCTTACTTGCACACTTAGGATGAAAAACGAAAAGCACAGATCAATCAGGCATGGAGGACACCTGCTGATATGAAAACTACCGTCTGTGAAAGGATCTAGGAAGTCCATATGTAGATCACAAGTTGAACATGAGTTCAAAACAGTTGCAATGCAGGCAGCTAACAAGGCCAATGACGATTTTAGGCTGCATCAATAAAGTAAGTATTAGTGTCTATCTAGATCCAAGGGAAGTTCATAGTGCCGCTATATTCTGCTCTGGTCAGGCCCCCCACCTGGAATCAAATATTGTGTCCAGTTCTGGGCCACCCCACAATTCAAAAAGGCACATCTGAAAAACTGGAGGTGGTTCCAAAAGGAGGGCGACGGTAATTCTAAAACGCCGAAACGAACTTGGGACATCTCAGTACTAAGCATCGGGAGTGGGGGCGGGTCTGGATAACACAACCTCGAAAGCCTCTGAGATATTATGTGGGACATAGAACTCTGGTTGCTCGTAATCTTGCGTGCACGGAGGGGTTTTGATGCGGGTCAGTGGAGAAGAGAAGATTAAGAGGAATGTTATAAGCTAAAGTAGCCCGGGGCAAGAGAGGGAAAGGATGTCGATGGAGGAGGGAGCAAGCGTGGTGGGCGAATCGCTCAGAGGACTAGGCACCCCCCGGAAGACAGTGGGAGGAAAACGGCAGGAGAAAGACGCAGCCACACCGGCAAACGATTAGGTGAGGAACCGGCCTGACAGTGGAGGGCTGTTCGACAGGTGTGAAACGAAGCGCCCCGGGAGTGTTAGTGGAGTGCTCCTTCCTATGGAGGGTCGGTCAAGGCCAAGCCTGGAGGGCCATCTGTCGGATGACTTTTTGATTTGTGATTTTTTCCGGTGCAATGGCCATGGCAGGGGGTTGGACTGGATGGCCCCTGTGGTCTGTTCCAACTCCATGATTCTATGATTCTATGATTCTATTTAAATAGGGCTATCATATCATAGAATCATAGAATTATAGAATCATAGAATAATAGAGTTGGAAGAGACCCCAAGGGCCATCCAGTCCAAACCCCCTGCCATGCAGGAAATCCAAATCAAAGCATCCCCGACAGATGGCCATCCAGCCTCTGCTTAAAGACCTCCATGGAAGGAGGCTCCACTACACTCCTAGGGAGTTTGTTCCACTGTCGAACAGCCCTTACGATCAGGAAGTTCTTCCTAATATTGAGTTGGAATCTCTTTTACTGTAGCTTGCATCCATTGTTCCGAGTCCTGTTCTCTAGAGGAGCAGAAAACAAGCTTGCTTCCTCCTCAATATGACATCCCTTCAAATATTTAAACAGGGCTATCATATCACCCCTTAACCTTTTCTTCTCCAGGCGAAACATCCCTAGCTCCCTAAATCTTTCCTCATAGGACATAGTTTCCAGACCCTTCACCATTTTATGTTGCACAATTGTAGCCGCTATTGTTTCATCCTATGGGAGCCTGAGATTTGCAGTTCAAGGAGGAGGTTTAGAATCCTCAGCCAGATAGCTCTAGTGCCTGAACCAAAGTAGAAATCCCAGGACTCCTTAGGATGTAGCCATGTCAATTTAAGTGGAATTATAGCTCTATAAATGTGTAGTGTGTCAGAGTCCTAAAGATTCTGTATTGTGTGGGATAGGAGGAGGTCAGTGGTGACGGGTGTGTGCGACACAATGAATTACCACACTGAGTGATGCCAACCCTAGTGATGCCACTGTGTCTTAGCCAAACATTTGATAATGATGCTGCCCATCCCTATAGTCACATAAGAGAAAAGAAGATTGTTCTGGAATTTAGCTCATCTCCCCACATCCAAGCCAATGTATCATATCCCTAACCATCATATCCCTATAATTCATGGCCATATTTGAGGTATTGGCATTGCTTATTAAGGGCTAAATTGTATGCACTGCAGGTAAGTGCCTTCACCTACAAGAATCTCTCTTTCCCAGTCAGTTTAAGAGCTGCAAGGAGGTCTGATTCAATTGCTCCTCATGAGGAATCACAACGGTCATGTAAGATGAGGTTAGGCTGAAGGACTGACCCAAAAACACCCAGCAGGTTTCATGACTAATTGGATATTTTAACTTGGGCCTCCCAGGCCTTAATCCAACATGCTAAGCACTATACCCTTGCCCCATAATAAAGCTTTTATTCACTTGGATATAAATCAAGAGGCTAGAGATCACCACGACACTTTTAGAGAATATTTTACGTTTTACAATTCAGTTTTTGTAAAAATGGATCCTCCACTGTCTCTGGTGATGCATCTTTTTGTCATTAGAATGTCAAAAACCTTTGCTAGTTTCGAAAGGTTTCTGCTGATAGAGTGCCTCCTGGTGGTCTTTGCTATTCTTGGAAGCCATTTCTATCATCTGTCTGATTTGCTGAAATGCCTGTGAGAGAGGGTTTAGTCCCTTAAGCTTTGTATGGGGAAGCAAAAAAGGAGAAGCTGAAGCCAGAGAGTTGAAACTACAAGGTCCTCACTAAGGCAGCAATAGCCGGAGAGAATTTGGCTCTTTTGTACATTTTAATAGATCACCTGAAGTTTATAGACAGAAAGATGGCAAATAAGGGCACTAAGTAGAACCAAACAAATGCATTGCATAAGCATAATGACAAAGTAAAACAAGGTCCAAAGAAGTGGAGAGAACAGAAGAGTCTTGGCTGGTTCACTCTGTACTCTTGGTCTCTGGAACAGGGTTTTCAGTCGTGCCAAAGGGAAGCTGTGAAAGACAGATTTGAAATCATAGTTCAGGGAAGTTATTTGATTGGGCTAGAAATCCCAGAATCCCCAGCAGAATGCCAACTGCTGAGAGTTATAGTCCACTCAAGAAACTCTTGCTTTAGAAAACTTCTGCTTATAGTAAGACAGTGAGAAAAATAGAAATAGTTAGAAGCACAAAAATTTTTAGAACATAGAACCATGGCCAACATTCCATTCCATCACCCCCATTATCCACACAATAGGTTAATTTTAGAAAACTTTTAGAACATGGCCACATAGAAAAACTCTGCTGTTAGGTAGTTTTAGGATACATAGACAAGAAAAGAAGAAAAGAAACACGGAAAAATTCTCTGTTTTAGGTAGAACATAGAAGAAAAGAAAAAAGCAAAAACTAGAAAATAAGAGAAAAATCAGGAAAGATGAAGAAAAACCGGAAAGAAAAGAAACTCTGAAGAAAAACTCTGCTAGGAATAGAAACATGGCCACCACAAGAACTTATGAAACAAAAAAGAACAGAAACTCTTGCTAGAACTTAGAATTTAGAAACCCAACTGTAAGGAAACTCTGCTAGAAACACCATTGGCCACCCCTCCTCACTGTAGAACAGGCCACCGCCACCCTAAGCTACAAGAACAACTCTGTAGAATGTATTAGAACACGGAGCACCATTGGCCTACCATTGGTAGAAGGAAACCTGGCCACCATAGCCCGAGTGTAAGTAAGGAAAGTTATAAAAGGATATTATGTGATTTTTAGTAGGTATTAGGTTTGTATGAAATAAATAGGGTGTGTGGTTTTTTCAGAATAAAACATGTTATTGGGGATAGGGTAGTTTGTTGGAAAGTTTATATGTAATTATTTTTATGCATTAGGCCCGATTAATTTATTATTATTTTTTTATATTATATTAAATTAAATTTAAACACATATTTTATATTGATAATTAATAAATTTATTTATAAATTTTTTTTGCATTCCATTTTCAACCTACCCATTTCCAATTTGCCACCCAACATCAACCCCCCCTCATCTCACCATTAAGCCCGATTACCATATAACCCTCTAAGCATTCATCTTTTAAGATCTTAATTTGTTTTTTTTATTTTTTTAATTTATAAATTTGATTTATTTTTTTAATATAATAGATATATTTAACGCTGATATTTTTTATAACAAATTATATTTTTTATTTTTAATTTATCACATAGGCCCGATATTTTTAATTATATTAAAATATAAAATCATTTAATTAATTTTTATAACTAGATTTAATTATTTTTATTATTTTATTTTAAAATTTAAATTTTTTATTTAAACTATATATTTTATTTTTATTTAATTATCAATGATTATTATATTAAATATTCAAACATATTTTATATTTTTATATTTAAATTTTTTATAATATTATTAAATTAATAAAAATCATGATTATTATTTTACTTTATTTAACAATTTTATATAAAATTTCATTTTATATAATTCCTTATAAATAAACTTTTTTTTATATTTTTTTCTAAAAAAACTTTTTTACATTAATTTATAATATAGTTTTAAAATTTATTTTTTTTAAAACTTTTATCTTTACTTAAAAAAAGATTTTAATAAAAACCCACCAAAACACAAAAACTATGGATGCTGGGCACCTTTTGGGAGAAGCCTTCGAACTCTTGTACATCTAGTGACAATGGTTACTAAATTTTGAGTCCTCCAGATAATTTTGGGACTTCAGCTCCCAGGAGTCCATGAACGTGTCGGCCAATGTTGCATGGGAGCTTGCTGGAAGCTGGGAAGTCCCAAATGCATGGAACGGAGGGACCCGAAAAGGTTTGAGAAAACCACATGCATGTAAGTGCTTTCCCAACACTGGCAAACTCCCACGGATTCTGGAGGCGATTGCAGCCATGCAGCTGAAGTTGGTATTATCAAAACTTGCTATGTTTGTTTCAGGGGTGAAAGGGACTTCTGCGTGGTTTTATGTTGCTTAGTTTCTCGGCAAGCCTTTGGGCATCAAAGCACTGGGGGGG
>NC_056527.1:141847953-141854732 GCF_019175285.1 Sceloporus undulatus
CAAGGGGATGCAGAATTCTCATTTGGTGGAGTGGCTGGAAACTATATATCTCTCTGACTCTCTCTCTCTCTCTCTTTAGAATTCAAAGACAGAGTGTGTTCATCTAGAGAATCACTATGTAGAGAGATCTTGTAGCATTTCTTTAGTTAGTCTCATAGGCGCTAGAAGGTCTCTCAGCATATTCTCTCTGGGGCAGAATTGAAAGATATAGCCATGTTAATCTGTGGAATCAGTATGCAGAGATCTTGTTGCCCCTTTGAGACAAACTGAAGGAAAGATGTTCCTAGACTTCAGTCTACTTCCTCAGATGCATTTGGTGGAGTGGAAAGCCAGGGACAGACCTATATGTGCCATTGGTATGTGAGAATGTCCACTGGAATTCGGTTCAGTTCAGTTCACATACCCATTTTTGTTTTAATTTGTACGTACTCAGTATGTACAGCGCTGTGCACCTTATAAATAAAGTTTAATAATAATAATAATAATGATGATGATGATGATGATGATGATGATGATGACATATATAGTCCATTGGTGTGTGAGAATGCCCATTCCAATTCAATTCAATTCACATACCCATTTTTCTTTCAATTTGTACATAGTCAGTACCTACTCAGTATGTACAACGCTTTATAAATGATGATGATGATGATGATGATGATGATGATGATGATGATGGTGAATCTAACCCTGTCCCTGGCTTCCCACTCCACCAAAGGGTTGACGTCTAGGAAAGTTCCTGCTGCCAACTTTTTTCTTTCCGGGAGCCTCAAAGGTGAGACAAGAAATAATCTGTCTCTGGGGGGAGGGGGCTTCCAGGTGGATCTTTGAGGGATCCATGCCCATCTTACCTGCGCAGGAGTGGAGGGCTTTGGGCCGGAGGACCAGCGAAGGGCAGACGGAATAGAGGGAGAGCTTCTCGAAGTAGTCGCAGGTCTCCTTGGCCAGGATCTCGTCGATCATGAAGGTCTTGTAGCGCCGCCTGGACGAAGCCGATGCTGCTGCTGCTGATGCCTTGAGATGCCCAGCGGAGGCCAGGCGGACCTCTCCCGGTGGGCACTGCATGGCTGGCACCGAGGAGGAGGAGGAGGAGGAGGAGGAGGAGGAGGAGGAGGAGGAGGAAGAGGCAGCAGCAGTGGCACCAATGGGGACAAGAGGGATCCTTTCCTCTCCAATAAAAGCCTAACCACCAAAAGCCAACTGCGGGATCCTTGGAGGGAAGGCGACCCCTCCCCCCAAAAACAGATAATCTAAGGATCATATCCCCCCCGCAAAGTGACCCAGGTGCACTCGATCCCTTCCAAGTGCCGAGGGCTGCTTCTTCCCCAGCGCTGCTGCCATCCACTCTGCCTCCCTCCCCCCTCCTTCCACCGCCTCTATAATACCCTCGCCCGCCGCTGTCATCAAAGGGTTAGGCTTCACTCAGAGATCAGTCCCGCTCTTGCAAGTACATCACCACACATCATCTCATTCATCCTTGGGAGGAGGCGTCTATCCCTTCCTCCCCCTAAGGATTGGGGGCCAAGGCAGGGGGTTGAGGACCCAACACCCACGCAGAAATAATCCGCTTGTAGAGCGCTTTTAGTGCCCTGGCTCAAGGCTATGGAAGCTGGGTTTTGTGAGAGACATTGAGCTTCTAGCGATACAATCAACTACACTTCCCCAGCATCCCTCAGAGCAATTAAAACCGGTCTCAAACTGGATCGTTGCTTCAGTAGTTTTGAACCTAGTTATAAGTGAGTTTTTCTTGGCTTTGTCCTTTCCCTACCTCTTTGCATTGGAATAAAGCACTTTTCCCCAATGTATCCGCATTGCGGGATAACCCGGGTTCATCCCCGGGATCAACCCGCATCATTCTCGAATCTGGATGCACCATAGAGCGCAAATCAAATCCACCAAGGTGCCAACTCAGGGATAAAAATGGGCTGGTTTTGTGGCAAAGGGCTAGGTTTGGTACGTCCTCTCTTTTCCAGGAACTGTCCTCCATTCCCAGCCTTCTGTCCGGGAGGAATCCCCAAATCCCTCGGAGCAGAATAGGTCCAATTCCGGAGTGTTGTGTGTGTCTCTCGCTTTGTTGATTCCCAAACGAAAGAAACCGACAAAACCAAACAAAAGTCGACAATAAATAAATTATAAAGTATATTAATTAATTAATGTATTTTGTTTTATCTTTAAGCGGTTGCAAATTTAAAGCGCTTTAGAAATCGAGCTTAAGAAAAGAATAGTAGCAAGAAGGGAAAAATAAAATGCACGGAGGAAGTAGGCTTTGGTCTCCGAAAGCGCTTTGCTGCTGCCAACTGTTTTTTTTCTTCAAGTGAGCCCAAAGGTGCTTCAAGATCTCTCCTGCAAAAAGACTTAAATGAAACGAAGCGTCATTTCAAACGATTTAATAACCTCTCCTTTCCTTATATTAGGACTCCTCCAGTTTTTTAGTTCCTTTTTACGTTTTCCCAATATTCTTTCGATATTCTTCTCTCCTCCTCCGTCCTCCTTCTGTTCTTCGTTGTGTTGTTTATTGTTCTTTGTCTTCCTCCTCTTCCCTTCAACCAATGGTCAATTATACATTATTCCATCTTTTTTTACATCGCTTTCTAAATGTTCCCCTTACTTTCTCCTTCCCTCTTACCTTATTTTCCCCTTCTTCCTTTTCAGCCTTTTCTATTCCTATTCGTCCTTCATGATTATTATATATTGTATTATTAGTATTAACATTTATTTAAGAGCGCTTTGAAAGTCCTCTATTTTCCACTCTCTGCTACAATCTTCGTCTTTCTTGTCTCCTTTTCTCCTTTCTCTCTCTTTTCTACAGATTAATCTTTTATTTTAGACAGATAGCAAAGGGCACCTTTTTTGGTTTGAGGGAAGATTCAGTATGATAATATGAGAAGTCATAGCAAGAGAAGAGAAAAGCGCCTTCCTTCCGTCCTTCCTATTCCTTCCTTCCTTCCTTCCTTCCTTCCCTTTCTCTTTCTCTTTCTCTCTCTCTCCTCTTTTTCCCTCCTCCTCCCTCCCTCCCTCCTCTCCTTCCTTCCGTCCCTTTTCTTCCTTCCCTTCCTTTCCTCGTCCCTTCTCGTTCCGATATGTCTCTTCTCTCTCTTTGCCCTGTTCCTTCCGTCCCTTTATCGTTTTCTTTCTCTCTCTTCTCTCCTCGTTCTCTTTCCCTTCCTTCCTTCAGCTTCACGTTCCTTCCTTCCTTCCTTCCCTTGTTCTCTTTCTCTTCTTCCTTCCTTCCTTTTCTTGCTTCCTTCTTTTCTGCCCCGTTCCTCCCGCCCGCCCTCCCTCCCTCCCTTTTCTTTTCTTTCTTCTCTTTTCTTTCTTTCTGGAAATGTGACTCCTTGGCATCAGGTTCCTGGGATGTTTTGCAAAGTTTGCAAAATCTTTGCAACTTTCAAGATATATAGTCTCATATATCTTCTCACAAACATTCATTAAAAACCTCCTTAGGGGTCTCTGATGGTATCAGATCGGTGATTTGTGTTTTTAAACGAAGAGAGAGGAGAAAGAAGAATATGGTTTTAAAAAGTGAAGCTGCCTCCAAGCTTGCTTCCAAATAATTTCAAATAATCCACCTTTCTCAGCTCACATACACATATTTGGTTCCAAAAATAAAAAGAAATATATATTTATGATTCCAAAAAGAAAAGAAAAAAGAAAGACCTATCTGTGATTCCGAAAAGAAAGACACGTGTCTATGATTCAAAAAAGGAAAAAAGAAACACAGGTGTCTTTTCTTCTTCTTTTTGAATCATCATAGATAGAAAAGAAAAAGGATCACACATGTCTATGATTCAGGGAAGGGGAAAAAACCACAGACATGTCTGTGATTCAGATAAGAATAAGGAAGACGCATCTGTGCAATTCACAACTCTGAAAGCAGCCAAGGACGATCTGGTTTTGAACCCAGCACTGCCTCCAAACCTGCCTCTTCTGCCCGGGATTTTGCAGCCATTGTCCCGGTTGAGGAATTGCCTTTCTTTCCCCTCCTTTTCCCATGAAATCCTCCTTGGCTGCTCTGACTCTCAGCCTCAGGAGAAAGAGAAGAGTTTGGGCATCCAAAGGAAAGGGGGAAAGTGAGCCACTCCTGGAGGAGGGCATCGAATGAGAGACACCAGGAGACTCAAGGGAAAGTGCATTGGGGAGAATAACTCTCGTTTGGGGGACAAAGAAAGTCCATCCCTGACGATCCCTCGGTTCTTCCCCGGAAACGCAGCCAAGGATCTATTTTGGATGGATGGACAAACAAACAGACAGACAGAGGTAGAGAGAGTGGGGAGGGAGGGGCGGATAGCTCGATCGATAGAAGATAGATGTAGAGTGATGAGAGAGAAGAGGGACAGAGAGAGGAGAGAGAGAAGGAGGGAAGGAATAGATGGATAGAGTGAGTGAGAGAGAGAGAGAGAGAGAAGGAGGGAAGGAATAGATAGAGGAGGGAGGAAGATAGATAGATAGTAGATAAATAGATATAGATAGACAAATAAATGGAGAAGGAGATAGAAATTGATAAATAGATAGAGGGGGGACGGAGATAGATGGATGAATAGATAGATAGATAGATAGAGGTATAGAGAGAGGGGGGAGAGAGGGGGGAAGTAGACCGATCGACACAGATAGATCTATATAACTATCTACCTCTATCTAAAATAAGTTCTTGGCTGCGTTTCCAGGGAAGAACTGATAGATCATCAGGGAAGTACTTTATTATATATATATATATATATATATATATATATCTGGCAAATCCTGATATTTGGAGGAGGGGGGCAGAAGAACCGGGTTCCCAGGGAGCCGCGCCTTGATCCGTTTGGAGCTTTCACTGCAATTGAATTCCAATTGATCAGGAAGTCTTATCTATGTCTATTTCTTATTAAGCCTCATTGATAACCCTTCATTTCGTGAGCCAAGATCTGTCTGGTTCTCATCCCAGAGAGAGATCTCCAAAGGATACGGGGAAACCTCTTGGCTGGTGCTGCTCTTTGCCTTGGGTTCCTCCATCTCTCTTTTGGTGGGTTCCCTTTTCCCCTTCTTTTCCCTTCTAAAACAGGGTCTTTTCCCAGCCATTCCTGGCAACCGATTTATTCCCAAACCAGTGTCTCTAGAATTTCATGAACCTTTTCAAGGGATGGGTTAAAAGATCTTCCTTTTCAAGGCAATTCAAACAGAATTTTTAAAAAATTGGATTGACTGCCCCATCCTTTAACATGCAAACTTCCTAAACCTCAGCCTTTGAAAGGCATCCAAAAGACTGATCAATACTGTTATTAAAACGATCGGTGGTTTGGTTTTGTTTTTTGCAGGGGAAAGGTATTCTAAAAGAATAATAATATGGGGGGGGGGAATTAATGTTAATAAGGTTAAAATAAAAGAAGAAAATAAAAGGGGCTGCAAGATTTCTTTGTATACTGATTTTTCCAGACCAGCCCTGCTAAAGTCTTTGAATTTTACCATCCATAAAATAAACGTCTTGTTCTTTGGCTTTTAAATGTCATTTTCTAGCCTGCCTTTTCCCCTAAAGCTGGACCTCAGGATGGTTTGCCTCCCTCTCATTTTGCAAATTAAAAATAAAGGCTATGAAGAATGGAGCCCGTGGTGGTTTTATTTTATTTTATTTTATTTTTATTTTTATTTATTTTTATTTATTTTTATTATTTTATGTATTTAAGATTTCGATGCTGGAGCTGGAGATCTTCCAAGCAAAAGTGCATCAGTAACATTGAGCTGCCTCCTAAACCTATTAACAGTCTTTTCATTTCAAACAAGATCACAGTTTTTCTGCAGTGTTGTTTTTCTTTTCTTTTATGGTCCCTTCTTTTTTCTTAATCAGATATATATATATATATATATATATATATGTGTATGTATGTATGTATGTATGTGTATGTATGTATGATATACTGTATATGATGGAGAGTTTGATTTTCTTAATCATATATATAGGTGCCACAACAAATTACCATTCCCAGAATTGCAGAGCATGGAGCCATATGAAAATAGATATTGCTTTGGCTGCAACAGATAAACAGGACGCATGTCTCATTCCTTCGGTCTGTTTGTGTCTTCAAGTCGCCTCTCGATTCATAGGGACTTCCTGCATTTCACAGGGTTTTCTTAGGCAAAGGCATAGCCTGGCATGGGTTGGCGGTTCCCCATCCAAGGACTAACCAGGGCTGGCCCTGCTTAGCTTTCAAGAACAGGCCCAATCAAAGTCGGATTTCCCAATTCCCGAACCAGGTCTCCTTGGAAGTAAGTGCTGTTCCATTCAGCAGGATTTGCCTCTGGGCTGGAGATGATTTATGGAAACCTTTTGGGTTTTGCAAAACTTTGGTGAGAGTTTTAACAGATCGTTTTATAGTTCTTTGTGGGTTTTTCGGGCTCTGTGGTGCCACGTTCGAGAAGAGTTTATTCCTGACGTTTCGCCTGCATCTGTGGCTGGCATCTTCAGAGAACAGACCGCTTTCTATTCTAGCATCCTTCCAACTTCCCTTTTTTCCTACCTGTTTGAGGTGCATTTGATCCATGAGCTTCCCTTTGAATGAGTCAGAGGATGGGAAGTTTCATTTTCTTAATCTTAATATATATGATTAAGAAAATGAAACTATCCATCATGTATCATATATAGAGGTATAGTTATATGACTGAGAAAATCAAACACTCCATCAAATACATAGATAGATAGATAGATAGATGATTAAGAAAATCAAACTCTCCGTCATATATATATAAATATATATATGATTAAGAAAATCAAGCTCTCCATCATATATATATATATATATATATAT
>NC_056527.1:141854832-141856260 GCF_019175285.1 Sceloporus undulatus
GCCTTAGAGGATGGCAATGGCAAACCTCCTCTGAACCAGTCTTGCCAAGAAAACCCCATGATAGGGTCTCCATAAGTCTGAAATGACACACACGCATCTTTATCAGTGTATTATACACACTGCTTATGATATGTATAATAGGAATGACTGAATATATCATTAACAATTTCAAGGTTTTGTTTAAAGAAATGTACAAGTAGACGTGTATACATTATTTTGTTTTTGATCTCCTTTTTGTCACACATTCATAACACTGTGGAGTATTTCAGATGAAAGATAAGGTAGAGGCATGATTTCACTGGAGTGTATTTTTGCAAAGAGGGCATTGTAACCTAGCAACTGCTTCAGAGCTGATTTAACTCTTTCCTGGGGGTTAATGAGAAACTTTTCTCTACATCTAAACAATAAAATGATGATTTTATTAGGATGATGTTTGATTCTAGCAATAGAACCAACAATGATCTTTTTAAAATTTTGGTGGTGCTGATAGCGGTGATGAAGATTGGGAGAGTCGTATTTAAGCCTGGATGTTTGTAAGCTTGAGAGCTGTTTTCATTTATTAACATGTTTTTTTTAAATTAAATTTTATTAGTTTAAAAAGAAAAATACACTGTATTAATTGACATATATATATCTTTCTATATTACAGTGATATGTTCATTTTGTATAAATCGACTATTCCAAATAAATATATTTAGCATTTATGTCGACAATATTAACCTTCTAATAGGAAAAAAAACCTATAAAGGGTGATCATCATTTTCTTCTCATTCTATATAGTTTTATTTTCATGAGTGTTTGTATTGAGTTCAAGCTTTGTATTTTTTGAGGTAATCAAAATAATTAATATGACTAAGTTAATTAACGTGTTTTTCAGTGCAAGCTATACAAGGATAGATGTCCAGAATAAGTACTTCAGGACTGATATGGTGTTGTTAATAATAATAATAATAATAATAATAATAATAATAATAAATTTGTCACCAGCAACAACCGTTCCACCATCCTGCAACAGATGGAGAGATAGAAGTGGGGCTATTCCACCAGCCTCTTGAAAAACCCTTTCTTCACCCCATTCTCTCCCGTCTTTTCTTTTTATGTCAGGTATTCTTGGATTGGAAGACTGCAAGCATGCCCTGTCTTGCTTTTAATTGAAAGATATAGCCATGTTAATCTGTATAATCAATATGTAGAGAGATCTTGTAGCACCTTTGAGACTAACTGAAAGAAAGAAGTTGGCAGCATGAGATATGCATTAATGCATCTGAGGAAGTAGACTTAACTCTACGAAAGCTCATACTACCCACTTGTTTCTTTCAGTTAGTCTCAAAGATGTTACAGTACAAGATCTCTCTAATGCTTTTGATTGATTCTATGTAAGCCACTCTTTGAAACCTTTTGGTTGAGGAAAGTGATTTAAAAATCATG
>NC_056527.1:141856360-141868183 GCF_019175285.1 Sceloporus undulatus
TGACTAATACCATTATTTTACTCTGAGCTTGGAGATGTTCCTTGCTTCTTCCTCATTAATAATTGTGCAGTCTTGACCACAATCTAATGTCTCTAGGCCACACGTGCCCCAGGTTTCATCTCAGAAATGTTGGAAGCTATGTAAATACACCTTGAAACATCATTTTATGCATTCTGGCAATCACTCCTGGTACCCAGGACCCCCTCTCATCATGTAAGGATGTATAAGATGCAGTCTTAAAAGTCCTGTTGGGGGGAAATTAATTTAAAGCGCATGAAATTCATGGCCAGAATTCTGTATGACCTGTTACATTACATACCTATGCAACAGAAGCACTAAGAAATCCCTTTGTTGAATTGTGAAAATGCATAACGGAATAGCAACCAGGGTGCCCAATGAATATTGGTGCCCAATGTGCATTGGGTACTTTGCTTACTCTGCTACGTAATAAAAGAGCAGCCTTCTACTGGATATCAATGTTATGCAACTGCCTGATTCTAATTCAAACAGACATCAGCGCACTTACAACAACCTAAGTCCTCAATAGGATTCCAACCAATTTTCCTAGACATCTTGCATGAAGTACAAATGGGGGCTGCTGCCAGCCTCCCACTGAGTCCTTCTGAATGCCTAAGAATGGTGAACATCTTGTGTATACTATGAAATTGGGAGAGAATGGTATTCATTGTACTTTTGTTGCTTGTTGTTGCCTTCAAGTCATTTCTGACTTACGACAACTCTAAGGCAAACCTGTAACAGGGTTTTCTTGACAAGATTTCTTTAGAGGATTGTCTTCCCCTGAGTCTGAGAGAATCGCCTCTCAGCCTTTTGGCTAAGATCAAGTGCAGTATCGGGGGCTGAGAGAATGTGACTTGCCCAGGGCTACCCTGTGGGTTTCAAGGCTGAGCTGGGAATCGATCCCTGGTCTTCAGAGTCACAGTCCAACACACACTGGCTTTCAATTGTACTTTGACCTAGCAAAAATTAAATCTGTTTTAAGGATTAGATCCAGATTCACTCACACTAAGAGGCAGACCCCCTGAAAGAAATGGACCTTGCATTAGTGATGAGCCTGCTCTAAATCTGGATCCAGCTCCAGATATTTAACAATAGCATCAGAGTGTGCCAACTCTGATCAGTGAGGCAGTTGCTGGCCTTTCAAGAAATGGCACTCCACATGCACAAATGTTCCCAACTGGCAAGCCTTGGTATTGCTGTAATGCAGTTAGCCTAATCCTGCCTTGGCAATAGCGTGTGTGTCACTACCCAGCATGCCTTGCTGAGCAATTTTGCTTTTATAAATAGAGGTCGCAGAATGCTGAAATGGATGGGAGGAGGTTGGCATGGGGTTTTCTGGGAGGAATGAGCATGGTATGAATATAGATTGCAGAATTTGTCTTTTCCTCCACATTCACCCTCCTGTTTTGTGGAATCACCTGACAGAAATGCATTCTATTGAATCCAAAAGGCACAGTGATATCCAGATTATGTTCTTCAAAACACTAAGGCTCCCTCAAAGCCTTCCCCCCATTTTTTTTATCTTAAGGTCCCAGGCATAAGCTGTCGGGGGGGGGGGGGGGGTTCTTGGAGTTGTAGTCCAATGAAGGGACTTTTCTCCCTAGGAGAGCTTCAGATTGTATTGGTAGGGGCAGACCAAAAGATGGTTTAGCCACTGCTAATGAACTTACATTTTGATCTAAAACCACAGGTCAGTGTTCTGTTTGTATTTATTGTTGTTGTTGTGTACCTTCAAGTCATTTCTGGCTAATGGCGACCTTATGGTGACAGGATTTTCTTGGCAACATTTGTTCAGAGGGGGACATGCCTTTGTCTTTTTCTGGGGCTGAGAGAGTGTGACTTGCCCAAGCTCACACAGTAAGTTTCTATGACTGAGCGGGGTTTGAACCTGCAGTATTTCCTGGATGAAAATTCACTCATGTTCATAACATCCCAAATTTTAATCCTAAGGATCAATGTCTCACTGCTATATTAAACACTATAGAAGAATTCACTCTTCCTTCAGTGAGATATATTTATCTTGTCCTGTTGTAGCTGCAACACTATCTCAGCCCATCTTTAAAAGTCTAGCAAAACATTATCCTTTAAGTTAAAGACATGCTAAAAAGATTTAGATATTCCAGGGATTTATTGCATTTATTTCAGGGATGTGGATTTTCCAGAAATCCTCAGCTCCTATTGAGAAGGCTTTGAGAAAAGACAAACAGCATCACGAGGGAAGTAGAAACCATAGTTGTGAAATGTTAGGTTCTTCAAAAGAAAGAAAAGAAATAGACAGAGATGGATGTTGAGCTTGAAAGGCAATGGACAAGAAAGCATAGAACAAGCAGGCAAACTCAGCCCTACCTTGGCTGCTCTATCTACCCCTCAGTTTTTCATCTCCGAACTTGTAAAATATTGTGATACAACAAATTCCACTGCTATTTTCCCCAGTGAAAGCTTTTTCTCCACCTGATCCTGGGGATGCTGGCTTACATATCATTATATGTGGAGGATCAAATTGTGCTGTAAAGTTGACAAAAATGACAATTTTGTATTAGTTTCCGCCCCCCTTGAAATTCTAAATCACTGTGCAAAGCTCCTTGGCTAATCCAGTCAGATTTAAATTTAATCCCTTGCCTGCATGGTAGATTTGTGTAAAGGTATTTGAGCAATTTATATGGACACCATTAACCTCCGTGGAGCCTTGCTTCTTCACATACCTTAGAAACACTATCTTGATGGAGGAAGGTGAGACCCCAAAGGCCTTTTCTCCCTATCAATTGCTTTTCATTCTGCTCTCTAAAATGTGTGAAATCGAGGCAGGCAAGAGTCCTGCTCTGTTACACTAAAACCAGGGTTTGTTGTTTTTTTTTGGTGCAGTCTGCAAACAAGTCAATTACACTGTCTGACATCAACTAGGTGATAAATGTAGCAAGTTGGACCCTCCTTACATTAGTGGCATTTAATAAAAGATATGGGACACCAGTCTATTGAAGCAAGAAGCCTTTCACATGAATCTCATGGCAATCATGTCCTCACTAGCAGGCTACTACTTCAGTCTAAAACACACAAACACCTCATTTGCACCATGGCTATAGTAACGATGAAAGTCTGCCTTTCTATTTTGCCAAGTTATTGTCTGGAGCTGTTGCTGAAACAATTATTACTCCTTCCAGATCATTTTATTTACTGTATCCCATGTTGTAAAAAGGGGGAGCTATTCCACCCTAACCTTATGACTGCCATCCTGTTGGGAAGTTACATTGGTGTGAACTAGCTTGAGATAGTGTAAGAGCATGCTATTGTGCTATTCTTTGTAGTTATACTATGGTCAGGACCATTGCACAGCAAACCCAGTAATATGGACATTGCATTATGAGCCAGATACATGATGTGTCCCATCACACAATATGTACCTATGAACAACATATCCCGTTGTACAATGTGCCCCATTGCACAATGGAAGCCCCCATTGTCATTTTAATGTATAATTTGTTGTCTTGGTTAGTGGCCTAGGATATGCCAGGAGGTACAAGAATCTGCACCTTGGGATGAGATCACTCTATTGGATAAGTTAAACTGGGGAGATGGTTCAACAAATGAACTTCAAGATGTAGCAGGGCTTGAACAGTGGTGGCACCCCACTTAGGAATTCCCTTTGATAGAAGAGACCTCATATCCATCTTCACAGCCTTTCAGTGGCCAGAGGAAGATGGGAGCCAGCCAGGAAGCCAGCCATTTGTGTTCCTGCAACAACCGCCAAAGTGTCCTAGCTATTTACTGTCCAAAACTGCAGGAGCAGTCAGAATACAGAAAGGTAAGTTGAGCATGCAGGGATGGAGGATGAGATGCAAGTAGTGATTTTTTATATATATATCTGGGGTAATGTTACGATCTGCCAGTGTGATTCAGGAGCTTGGCCAGCTGTTTGTGCAACTATGAGGAAATAAGTGCATGTTTAATTTGTCTTTGTGTGTTTTAAACAGGGGTCCCTGCTTCTGTTCCTCTCACCATTGCTTACTACTGGAGGAGGCTGGCTTTGTCCTCCTGCAGCCCCCTGCTTGCCAGCACCACAGAACTCCATCACTTGGGAAGACTCCCTGCATTTTAAAATGAATGATGGGGGCATTTGTGGCAATGGCACCATGATCATAAATATGATTATGAAGCAGTTACAAGGTTGTCAATTTAGCTTCATAAGTAACGGGATTCCAGCCACCGCCACCACTGCCGCCACCACTATCATCAGAATGTGGCATGTTTGTACTGTTTTTATCACATTTTTGCAATAAATGTTTGCAATTTTAGATATTTGTAACTTTAGATATGTGCAGTTCATGATTTTAAGTTCATGATTTTAGATTTTTGCAAATAATGTGTTTTCATGTAAAATCCCACTCATTGGACTCTTACAAGAAAGACTGCGGTAATGATTAAAGATGCAAACAAATAACAGTGCTCTCTCTCTCTCTCTCTCTCTCTCTCTCTCTCTCTGTGTGTGTGTGTGTAAGCAACGTCTTTCTTTTCAGTTTTGTAACAGGTAGTTCTGCCTTCATTTTTCAATCCTGCTTTTTGCATATTCCTCTAAGGGCTCATCTACAGTTGCCAAAATACTATGAGCTACTCCTGGAGTATTATAGCCCTTGACCTGCCCTGGATTCCTTGTATTACATCTGCTTTCTATAGGATGCTGGGTGGATATCTATACAGTCATCCCTCCCAATTCAAGGGGGATCCATTTCAGACACCCCCCCAATGAATCCAGAAAAAACGCTGATATTCAAGACACCATTGATTTCAATAGCAGCGTGCTCCTGCATGTGCCACTGTCTTTGTGCCTTGGACATGGGCACCATTTTGTCCCTCCCTGGTTGCCATCCACGAATGGGTGAGACCACAGACTCCAAATCTGGAAATTGGGAGGGACGACTATACATGTGTCCTGCTGTGTCATTCGGCTGTGCCACCATTAGTGCAAGTCACTCCCTGAGATGTCAGAAATGAGGCATTCGGTGTCAGTTTCATGGCTGGTCACCTTGTGACCTCCAAGGGAGCTACTCATGGCATTTGCATTGGGCAACACATGTAAATGGCCACTATGGAGTGCTCTAGATTTTTCTGCAAACCCAGAGCAAAAAAGGACCTTATTTTTATCAAGTTTAAGGGAGGGAAAGGGTGGACTCAGTACAGAACTAGCATTACATTGTAAGACTGTCCACACCTGAACTGGAGATTTGCCCCTGTGTTGCAGAGACAGGTTGCCTTGAGAATGGAGGAAAAGTGGCCAATGGAGACATTCCCTTACTTTCCACCTTTTAGTATAGAAAACAGTATACAAATCAGCTTGTAAGGTGGAAGCATAGGCTTTACCAGAGACATCCAAAGTCTTAACAAGATGGATCCTAGATAAATCATATGCCGTATTAGCAGGTGCATGATTACCTTTTTATTCTGAAAGTTTGGGTTATTGCCTTTTTAAAAAAAGAAAGAAAGGAAAGTGGGGAAAAAAACATCTTTTATACTTGCTCGAAGCTATAAGCTATAAAAGCAATCTTGACACCCAACACAAACTCAGGCAGGGTGACAATCAGGTTGATATGTGAAGATAATTATAAAAGAAGCTGTGATGAACCTCATGGCATTCTTCAATTCATGGTACACATGGTTGCGTTTCAGTTGATCTTAGCCTTCCCATTGGCCTGAGGCAGTAAATTCCTTTTCCTCTTACAGCCCTCCAACTCGACCCCCCTTCTTTCTTTTGCCATTTAAATAGTTTTGTCAGTGAATTATCTCACAAATAAAGTGCCTGCGATGACAGTTTTGCACAACAACTACAAAAACGAAGTGACACTTAACGGTGAGACCCGATGAAATTGCAAGGAAAATAAATAGAGAGGAGTCAAGCAGGGTGGGAGATGGAATAAAAAGAGAAAGAAGGGAGGGGAAAGAAGGAAAAAAGAAAGAAAATTGCTGGAAGGGCTGCAGGGAAATTGTCACTATAATGGATTGTGAGAGAGAATTTCCTTTGGCGTCTCCTGTTTCATAACTGAACTTTGGATCCTCAAAGGGGAAATGGTTGGACTGACATAGGGAATGATATTTTCAATCTACAGTGTTATGTGTTGGAACAGTGTCTATGTCAGCTTAACCTTCTTCAACCTAATGTCCTCCAGATGCACTGGACTACAGTTCCCATAATGCAGGAGATGGAAGAAATCAATACTCTCTTACAGCGTAGGCTGTTTATTGGCCTGCAGAATTACAGGGTTGTGATTAAAGCTATTGAAAAGCACTTTTTAACACTTTGAAATGCTATATAATGCAGGGATTATTATCTTAGCCATAATTAAATGCATACTTTTATACTTTCATGAAATGGAGAATAGCTGAAAAAATTTGTAGCTTTTGGTTTAAATGTTTAAAATAGCACAATTACACTAAAAAAGCCAGTTAAGTGGAGGTGAGCCATTCAAAATATCCCGACTTTTATCAGATTTTCTCATAGTTGCAAAAACATACTAAGGTCCTCATATTCTGCTTCATCTTTAAGGACTGATTTCTGCTGTTTTTGTTAGCTGTTTGTGGCACTTTTTCTTTATCACCAGCTTTTCCCAGTCCTACAATGTTAGATGTCATTGGATATCATTGGATATCAATCCACACAATTCCCAGCCAGCATGGGCCATAGTCAGGGATGCTGGTAGTTATAGTCCAGAATTTAGGCCCCAAAGAGTGGGAAGAGCTGCAGCATTTTCCTTTTCAACATGGGGCTGTTTTTAAATGTTACTGTTTGATCAGGATAGTTCTACAAGTGGTATCAAAACCTGACAAGGAACTAACTAAATCATTATTAATATAATGATTACAAGTGTATATCACAGATGGATAATAATAATAATAATAATAATAATAATAATAATAATAATAATAAGCATTCTGCTCCAAATGTTAGTTCTCTTTCAAACCAAGGAGTTTCAGTAGACTCAAAAATAGAAACTGTAGAGTTGCAAAATGTGTCAGTCAAGCCATTTTGTCGGTTCCTGTTTGTACGAGTACCAGATGCGCCGTTGAGCAGGGCTGGATTCTTTGCAGTCACCTTTTGGTGGAGATCCAGATGGATTATTTATATTATTTATTATTATCGAAGACCTATGAGAACGCACACGTCGTTCAGTGTGTTCTGATCAAGCATCAACATGAATTCAACAGGGATAATTTTTACAGCCTTGCCTTGCTCTTCTTGTTTCACACTCTGAAAATTGTTCCATACAAGATGGACCTCAAATTCATGGGGATCCTCCAGAATAAGGTCGGCAGGTGAAGGAACTATGGCAGTTAAAATGGAATCATAGCACTACACAACTGTGTCGTGTGAAAAGGCCCCTAACGTGAAAAGCCATTGACCTCCCATATGTTTTGGCCTTCAGCTTTCAGAATCCACAGCCAGTAGTAGGGGATGATTGGAGTTGTAATCTAACCCATCTGGAGACCTCACTGTTCTCCACTCTGATTTAAACAAGGAGGGAAATTACAATCAAATCTTAAAACAATTAGGCATTCAAAAGCCAGCAGCACATCTTGAGAATCTGATGGTGTTATAGTGCAACCCTGAGGCCATAGTATTCTGAGATCACTAGGAACATACAAGCACAAAATGAGAAGAATATGGTCTAATTATTGTAACAAAGATTTACAGCCTACTATAGGTATGCATGGTACTCTGCAGATAGGGAAAATTATTTTGTCAACTGCAGATTACTTTCTTTCTGATACACTCAGAGATTGCTATTATATGATAACTCACCTCCCAAAGGGGGAAACTCCTTCGCCTAATGAGTTGTCTTACAAAATTGGAAAGAGGGCAAAGTAAAACTTCAAGTCTGCCATATGCCCCCTGAGCTTGGGAGTAACTCACAAATGCCTGTGAAGGAACCTGGGCTCCTTCTCCTCCTGAGAAAACAATAGCCTCAGTGTTTCCACCAGGTAATGGACGTGTTAGAACAGACCAGCGGGGTTAGCTCACCTTGTTTGTCTGGCAGCAACCTAGCAGCACACCTTTCCCTCTTGGCAGCACTGACACAACTCATCAGCCAAGGCAAGTCTGGGTTCACCCTGAGTGCTATGGGGCAGAAACGTAATTATTTCTGTCATTCAGTTCAGCCTCGAATGGTTTACACACAGGGTTGTGATTCAGAGAGTTAATCTAGAGCAACAACCCACTTCAACCAACTGATCCCTTTGGTGGATACGCTTTTGCGGCTTTCCATTTGCATTCAGGTAGAAATGGGAAAATCTCTATGGAGAGGTGATGAATCTTTTCCAATTCCATATCAGTTTCCCACCATATTGATTCCCATGCTTGAAACGGCTGTGAAAGTTTAAATGTAGGACTATCATGAATTTATTCAAGATCTTGCTCGTGAGTGCAAGCTTCCCATCTGCAACTGGTTGGGCACCGTGTGAACAGAATGCTGGATTAAATAGGCCCTTTGGTCTCATCCAGCATGGGCCTTACGTTCTTTAAACTCTGCGTAGGCAGCCCCAGTTATGGTGCATTGTATCAGCATGAGATTATTTTCTGATAGCAGAAGACAGGTTCCAGTTGGTAAACATAGGTTCTCCTGGAGAGGCAGGAGTGCATGAAATACAGTTCCCAAGGAGCAGTGTGATGGTAACAGCATGCCTCTCTCAATAGCTTTTTTTCTTGAATACTTTCTAAATCAAACAATAGGACTTTCCACTAAAAAAGGAAGCATTGTTTGTATCCGGACCATGTTTTCATTTTCATCCCGTTTTCCTTAGTAACATCAGCAGTCTCTTTTCACCATTCTCATTCACCCTACTGGAGAAATCCTCCTCGAAAACTGATCTGGAGTTTTCCAAGTCTCTATGGCCTGTTACAGACAGCCAAAATAAAGCTGCTTCGAGTCACAGTGGAGATATGGGGTTTCAATGATGCATGCGTCCTAAGAGTCCAGAAGCCCACACCCAAAGCCATGCTCCAGAGCATGGCTTTGGTGTGGCTTCTGGACTCTTAGGACGCATGCATCATTGAACCCCATATCTCCACTGTGACTCGAAGCAGCTTTATTTTGGCTGTCGTAACAGGCCTAAGTAAAAATATACAACGAAAGCGACATTATTTGATTTTCATTTTATTCTTCTTAATGGAACTTTAAAGCAATGGAAAGAGACAAAAAAGAAATGAAAAAGGACTTAGGATTCTAAGTCTGATATCATGAAGGAACACAGCCTGAGCTCAGGGACCTATAGACTGTCCAGAAGATCTAGGTCCCTGTGTAGAAGGCTGTGACTCTGTCCCTATTGGAGATTGAGGCAGCTCTGCTTCAGAGCTGTAAGAGCATGAGAAAGTTCACAGGCTCAAAGAGTAGCAGCACCTAAAGACTCTTTGCTATTGCTGCCCATTCATTTGCACATTCCAAGGAATGAGAGGGTGATACAATGAAATGAAACCTGCTTACATTTTTGTTTCTCCTCTTTTCTCGGTTATTGGGCTCAAAAAAAAAGAGACAGGGGATCAGCATGCTCAGTTGAGGGGACGCATTCTGGGAGAGTGAAGTCTTGATCAAGAGCCTCCCAGAACTTGTAGCTACTGTGGCACAATATTGTTGTTGTGTGCCTTCAAGTCAATTCCATCTTATGCAGGGGTTCTTGGCAAGATTTTTTTTGGAAGGAGTTTGCCATCCTCTAAAGCTGAGAGCATGGGACTTGCTGAAGGTCACCCAGTGGATTTCCATGGCTAAGTGGGGATCTGAACCCTGGTTACCAAGGTCCCACTCAAACACTTCTACAATGGCTTCTACCATGTTGTTGTTGTGCACTTACAAGTCATTTCCAGATTATGGTGACTCTAAGGGGAACCTATCGCAGGGTTTTCTTGGAGAGAGTTTGCCTTCCTCTGAGGCTGAGAGAGAGTGGCTTGCCAAAGATCACCCAGTGGATTTCTGTGAATGAGTGGGGGTTTGAACCCTGGTCTCCAGGTTCCCAATCCAACATCCAAGCCACTACACAATGATGCCTCCTACAAAGTTACTATTTATTTATCTAGAACAGTTATACCTTGCCCCTCAGCCAAAAAGGCTGAAAAGAAAAAAGTAGGGGCAGTGGGGAAGTGGATTAAATCCAGCAAATGCTGGCTGCTTTTCTCTTCCTCAGAGGCCAGAGCAATGGCAGTTGGGATGGAGGGAGGGCCTTTCATTAGCTACCATGTGATTTTGATCTATTAGATTTTTAGAATATTTAAATTACCATTTTGAATTGTCATTGCTCAACACTTAAATTGTTTAAATTCATTCTACTCTAAGCTACCAACGTATATATAGGGCAGGGCATAAATGTTTTAAGCAACATTTTTCTGGGTTGTTTAAAGCATCCCAAAGAGAGCATCCATCATGAGAGAGAAAGAGAGAGATCCTTGAATGAAGGGATATATTGCTTCTATTGAGCAGAGATGATAAAAGCCAGGCTTCCAGCTCATCCTTGTGCAGGCTTGTTAGAGGTTCCCATATCATAACACTGCTGCGGGCTTTCTCCAAGGGCTAAATGATATCTCAGGGCCAAAGACTACACCTGCAGAACTGTCTCAATCTGAAAATGTTTTTTGGGTGGAAGGAAAGTTGAAACTGAGCCAGCTGTTAAGCTTAGAGGCAAATGAGGAAATGCTTCAGGACTTAAGCTTTGCATGGAACAGTGGCTGATTAAAAAAAAGTGTTCTCTAACTTTATGAGAAGAGGTGCACATTTCCACAACGTAGACTTCGGCCCTGTACAGACAGGCCAAAATAAAGCTGCTTTGGGTCACTTTGGCGGTATGCTGTTTAAATGCTGGATGCTTCCTAAGAGGCTGGAAGCCATGCCAAAGCCACTCTCCAGTCCTAAGGACTAGAGCATGGCTTTGGCACAGCTTCTGGACTCTTAGGACACATGCATCATTTAAACAGCATACCTACAAAGTGACCCGAAGCAGCTTTATTTTGGCCTGTCTGTACAGGCCCTTTATTGGTAGGAGAGACCCCTTGCTAGTTCCTAATTCATCTCTGCGCTCAATTCAAAGTGTTCATTTTGACCTATAAAGCTATACATCAACTTTAGGCTCTGGGGCTGAATCTGTCCTCCTAAGGACCTGATCCTTTCAGTTTCCTGAAAGAGTTAAGCCTTTTTCCTCATGACACCATGGCTTGGTTTCTGAGATCTTGTCTGCAAGACATGTGCATCCTTCAAACAGAACAGGGGAGAAATGAGCCTTTTGTCTCATGAAGACAAGGCCTCAGTTTTGTACAGGTTCTTATTCCATGCTAAGAGGTTGAAATCCTCTCCTAAGGCTTAGTTGCTGAAAGTAAAAGTTTGAAGCTAAAATATGCTGGTACTTTGGTTCCTGCTCCATTGTCTTTGGCCCCACCAACCACTAGCATGTGGCCTCCAGGAATATCTGTGAAATTGAATTTGGCCCTTGGCCTGAGAGTCTCAGACCATGAATATCCAAAATTAGAATAAAGCTGAAGAAACGTTCCAGATCTATCACGTTGCCAAAAGATGATCTAAAGAACATCCCAAGAGAATTTAAAGAAAGTGTGAGAAATAGATTTTTAAGCCTAGTGGATCGACAACCAGATGAACGATGGATAGAAGTCAGGGACACAGTAAAAGAGGAATGCAGAAAAATAATACCCTTGGCCCAAAAGGAGATGAAACAATGGATGGTGTACAAAACACTTCAAGCAGTTAAAAAAGGCAAGAAGCAAAGGAAAGGGAGAAAGAAATATAGTTAGAATCAATGCAGGGAAAGAGAAGCTGGACAAAAAAA
>NC_056527.1:141868193-141879487 GCF_019175285.1 Sceloporus undulatus
GAAGGAAGGAAGGAAGGAAGGAAGGAAGGAAGGAAGGAAGGAAGGAAGGAAGGCAAGACCTCTTCCCCAAGATCCGAAAAATTAAAGTGAAATTTAGACTAAGGGTGGGGAAGGTTCTAAGATCAGAAAAGGAACACAATGCATGGTCATGATTAATATTTTATGAAGTTGGAGACAATATATGGAAGAGCTATTTAAAAAATGGTGAAAGGTCAAATGACACATGAGCAGAAGGAACATACAAAGATGAACTCCAAACTTTGGAAAGCAAAGTGAAAGCTGCAACTAAAAGCAATTCTACATCTCTACACAATCCCATTTTTCATTTTGACTTGGTGGAGTGGTAGTCAACAGGTGTGTAACATTATTCTAAAAACATGTAGGATCCTAGTTATATAGGAAAATCTCATTGCAGATTCTACCCACTAGATAAATAAGAAATTTTGAAAATATTCATTTGTTTTTCAGGATATAACAATAAATCCCAGCCTTACCATATCCCCTGGCAATGATCTTGGACAATATAGGACACATATTAATTCAAAGGAAACTGCAGGGTGGGGACAGTTGTGAGGGCAGTTATTCTCATGATGAAGTAGATAAAATGCACAGAAATCCTGCTGTTAAAAAAAGATGGCAATGCTACAGGGCCAACTGTGCCGAAAGGATGGCTTTCTTTTCAACAATTGCAGTTAATGTTACAAATGAATTGGGAGGGAGGAATCCATATACAGGAGTGTGAATCCAGATGCAACAGGTGTCTTTCTTTCCAACAGGGCAGAAATAAAACCAGAAACTGAGTCTTCATACCCTCCAACATTTCACAGAAGAAACATCTCCTCTCCTCCATGCTGAGTTAATGGAGTGCAAACTATTTTGTACGTTGAACTCAGTTTGCAGCAACTGAAGTTAAGGACAAAGAAGTAAAGTGGGAGGAAGAGAAAGAGACATTTTAAAAGGAGTTCAAAAAGTGAGATGACAGAGTATCAGGACTGTCTTCCAAATCGGGGAAGTTGGAAGGTATGAGTCTCGCGTGTGTACATGTGCCTTCAAGTCGCCTTTCAACTTATGGCAATGCCATTGATTTAATAGTCTTGTGTCGAACTGATCAAATATACACTACTAAAACTGTGTCCTAATCAAGGTGCAACACTGATTCTGGAAGAGCTAATGCATGAAAGGAGGCATGTTTTAGTGTGTTGTTTTTGCTGTTGTTATTAATTTGGAAATCCAGAGTCTCTATTTTTTTCCTCTCCAAGTGTTTTCGTTCAGCTGCAGCCCAAAAAAAAAAAAAAGCACCAAAACAAAACATAAACATAAACAGGTATCCAGTTCTCAAAACCTTGGACAGGAATGAGGCATTTTTTTATCTCCTTTATTTATATATTTTATTTTTTAATTAAAAAATAAAAGTTATCTTGATACATCTCTTTGCAGCCTTTGGGCAAAAAATGCACCATTAAACAAGACTATAGGAAACGCGAGGCATATCTAGATCTTGGCACACCAGACTGGAAAATAAACGCAATACTTCTCCTGCAAAGTTTTCTTAATTCCATGGCTTGCTCTGCCCAGTTCCTAAAGATGTTTCAGTGTTCCTAAAGTTAAGTGCTTTCAAAGCAGGAGAAATGGATCCAAACTGACAAATTATGAATACTCACTTCTGCACAGTGCTCAGCATCACAAATCTCCTTCAGATGATGATGAAGCTGATTTTACTACAAACTTGGGTTAATCATCCATTCACACCTTACTTTTAAAAAATTCTGGTTACATCCCTAATGCTTAAATATTAGGGTTTACATGGGGTGGGGATCATGCAGCTCTCCAGCTGAACTACAAGTCCCAGTAGTCCTTCTCTAGTAAGTTGCATTCCAACTATTTCTCGAGGGTTGTGTAATTCTCACCCTCATTTTAAATTGAATTATTAATCTCAAAATAATGATCCAATTATCAATCTGAATCAATGGGAAATTTATAAGTCAACATTTGTGATTCAATGGGTCACCTTTAGTTGGGACTTAGAACTGGATTTAGGCTTGCAGGCTGCAATATTTGAGTAGCAACTCACAACATCCTAGAGCTGTGGTGGCGAACTTATGGCATGCAAGCCTTCTCTGGCATGCGGAGCCATCTCTGAGGCCATGCAAAGAAATGGTAGGGTGGAGAAGAGGAGTGACAGATGTGCGCCAACTACAAGAAAAGAGATCCCACTGTAACATTATTATTATTATTATTATTATTATTATTATTAATTTATTTGTATAGCACTGTAGATTTGCAGAGGAGGAACTTCCCGACAGTGAGAGCTATATGACAGTGAAAGACACTTCCTTGGAGAGTGGTGGAGTCTCTTTCTTTGAGGTCTTTAAACATAGGTTGGATGGCCATCAGTCAGAGGTGCTTTGATTGTGAGTTTCTGCATGGCAGAATGGGGTTGGACAGGATGGCCCTTGTGGTCTCTTCCAAGTCTATGATTCTATATTTCTTTGCCTTTAAATGTCTCCAAGGAAGTCCTGTCCCCAGAAGGCAGAAGTCCCGCCCCTGAAAGTCCCGCTCCCTCAGCACCGAGTGTCACTCAGTGCGGGACCGTCTTTCAGTTTGGGCACTCAGTCTCAAAAAGGTTCGCCAACACTGTACCTAGAGAATCAATTCAGGTGAACCCAATGGAATTATGAATAAACATGTTTAGAACTGTTGTAAGCTTTCAAAGTGCGACTGGCTTCTTCATCAGGCAAAGATGTTAAAAATACAAATCTGGGAGGGGGAATGACATATTAGTCATAGGCCTGCATTTTTCAAGATGTGGTTGTTGTCCTCAGTTTAGATGGCATGGAGGCTTACTGAGAAATTCAGTGTTCTCTCCCCAACAAAGGTGTTGTAGCGTCACAAAGGATGGAGACTGGATTTCAAAGGCAGTATGTTTTTCTCTTGCTAATGGAATTTAAAATTTATTTCTTGGACTTTAAGACTCGCCCAGTACTCCTCCATACCATCTGAACTGAGGACAACCATCACAACATCTTGACCAAATGACTAACAATATTTTCAGCCTCCTGTCTGATGAAGAAGCCAGTGTCATTCCCCCTCCCAGATTTGTATTTTTAACATCTTTGCCTGATGAAGAAGCCAGTCACGCTTTGAAAGCTTACAACAGTTCTAAACATGTTTATTCATAATTCCATTGGGTTCACCTGAATTGATTCTCTAGGTACAGTGTTGGAGTATTCATGCAGGCAGGACCCTCCTTCTCCTGACCATATGAATACTGGGCGAGTCTTAAAGTCCAAGAAATAAATTTTAAATTCCATTAGCAAGACAAAAACATACTGCCTTTGAGATTTGCAACATGTATATTGTACATTTTGGCTGACCCAATAAAGGTATCACTGTTTTCTGGGCTTTGGATGCTACTGTACTTTGCTATATGGCCAACACGGCTACCCTTGGATGTGCTTAGAATTGCGTGTTTAGTTGGTTGGTTAAATTAATTTATATAAACCCTTCTGACTAAGGTAGGCTCTCAAGATTCTTACTGCTTTATTCTTCAGTGTGTGTAAACTATAGGCCCTTTGCAAAACCTTTGCAGATTCTGATTCAGACTGACCTTAGTGACATCTCAGGAATTAATGAACTGAATGAACATATCCTCCAACATTTCACATGTGAAAACTGGAACAAAACTCTGACATGGGGTGGCCAATGTTATCAGTGAGGAAGAAAATATAAGAACGGATAGACTGATGCAGTTTGCTTTTGCTGGGACCTACAGGGAAGGACAAAATTTCTCTTCTATCTCTCTTGCTGATTTCATTGTGTACAAGTTACTTTTATATTTTTAGCTCAGTTTAAAGCAAGTAAAGTAAACTGAGCTCAATGGGAGGAGGGCAGAAATGGGAGAAGGAAAGAGGAACTGGGACATTTTAAAGGCAGCTGGGAAAAGTGGAAGGATAGTGGATTAACTGGGATTGTTTCTGCCAAATCAGGAAAGTTGGGGGATATGCATGGGTCAGCATTTCCAGAATATTCCAGTAGAAATCTCAGCTCCAAACATGTATTGAAATGTGTTTTACAATATATATTTTGAGAGAAAATGCAGTTAGAACCAAACATTCTGAGGGGAAATCTTGAAATGCAAATCTGCATGCAGATTTTCTTTTAAATCATAGATTAATTCAGAAATGGAATAGAATGGGATGGGTTTATGGCTGAACTAGTCAGAAAGGAGCATGAAATTGAGAGATTCATTTGTCCCTACTATAGCCCAGGTATGAGTTGAAAATACAGACTTGAATCCTATTGGTAGTCCCAACCAGAGTAGACTCACGGAATCAGCTGCTGAATAGTGAGTTAGCCTATATGTAAATCCTATTGACTGAATAGGTCCATTCTCTTTTATTTCAAAATATTTATATACCACTTATAACCAAAAATGTCAAGGCACTGTCCATCAATCAAATGTAGGCTATACACAATACACAAATATATAGTACTCAACATGCAAGTTCTTTTCGAAATCAATGAAACAGATGTTGGGCTGCATGAAACGAGAAAGGCTTGCTCAAATAAATATGTTTCATCCAACTCTAACTAGGATTACCTAATTCGGATTGGTAGGATTACCAATAAGATGCAGCCTTTAAAGTGTGACTTGACTTTTAGTTGTATTCTAATTTCATGGCTCTTTTTAGGGAGGTACAACACTGGATGCAGGCCTGCTCTCCCATTCACTCTTGTTGTGTTTTTAGTGTATGATACTGAAGAGAAGGTGGTCAAAGGGTAGACTTAAGATAGACAAAGCATGCACAGACAAAGAGTAGATACCCTTTCTTTTATTAACTGAAGTCCTGAGTCTAGATTTAGAAGCTGCTCACATATGCAGATATATTGGCACAAAGGATCCTTCTATCTTCTCTTTGGCAGGTGGGTGAATGCTATTAATATGGGCTGCAAATTTGGGGTGGCTATCAGAATGAGCTAGTGTGGTGTAGTGGTTTGGGAATTGGACTACAACTCTGGAGATCAGGTTTTGATTCCCCGCTTGAGCAAAAGAATCCCTGGGTGAAGTTGGGCAAATCACACTCTCTCAGCCTCAGAGCATGGCAATGGCAAATTCCATCTAAAGAAACTTGCCAAGAAAACCCTATGATAGGTCTGCCTTAGGGTCACTATAAGTCAAAAAACGACTTGAAGGCACACACAACAACAACAACAATTAGGTAAGATGCCTTCTACATTCCCTACTGTGATCCATTGAGTATATATGCCTCCTCCTTGATACTGTCACTGATTGTTGCCTGTTGGATAGCCTTCTTATCTGCGCCACTGCCAGGGAATGCAAACCAATGCATTCAGCCAAAGTGGCCCCTTTCCTGCCACTCTTATCTCTGTTTCTGCTCATAGTTGTTCAGGACTGCCATTCTGGAAGTTTTTTTGTGGTACTGCTTGTCTCAAATCCTGTATGGGACAGGCATGTGGAACTATGCCACAGTTGGGCCATTCAACACTCCCAAGATTTACTGTTGCTCCACAGAAGCCCTGCACAGCCATTCTGTGCCTGGTGGAAAGTCTGCCATTTCCAGACCATTCTGGGCAAGGGATGAGATCGGCACAGAATGGGTGATAATGGGTGTTACCACACAGGAGAACACCGCTGCCATTGTCAGAAGTCCCCAAGTCATTCCCCATCCATGCTATGGCAGATGGTTTTGAAGAACAATTCAAAATTGTTGTTCAAAATAGGCTGCCATAGCACAGATGGGGAATGGCTTGGCGACTCCCAACAGCATTGGCGGCATTCTCCTGTGTGGTAACACCCATCTCACTCCTTCTGTGCCGATCCCATCCCATGCCAAGAACGGCCTGGAAATGGAGTAAGATAAACTTATATGTCACCATAGACAAAGGTAGAATGATAACATCATCTGCTGGAGACACAGGGAGGTCTCAGCAGATCTCAGCAGATGCTGTCATCATTTCACATATGGCTATTGGGACATAACCTTCTCAAATAGGCTTCTTGGCTTTCACTTTCCTATTCTGTACAAACTGCAGAATGGCTACTGGGTAGCTGCAGCAGCTCAGTCAGAAGTCTAGGGGAGGGCTTGAGTTGTTGTTGAGGGTAGAAGGGAATGCAGAGCTTCACAACACCACCACCACCACCACCACCAACAACAACAACAACACCCAAGCCTATGATAGACTTATGCCTGTGTATGCCACTAACAGGATGCCAGTCCTTGTTTGTTCAAGAAGACAGATTAATAAGCAGTAACAGTGAAGAGACCAGCAAAGCCCACTGGGACTTAACAGGCAGCCTCTTGAAGATGCATGGGTCTTGGCAGATGACTCAAAGTGCCATCCTGAACAATACAAGTGCACTAGAGTTTTGGACTATAGGCAGTTCACTTTATAGCTTAAGGCAGCCATAGCCTTTTGCTCCTGCAACTTTAGCTAATTTTGCTTCCGCATCCATTCCTAAGCATCCATTCCTAACCAATGCATTCAGCCAAACTGGCACCCTTCCTACCACTCTTATCTCTGTTTCTGCTCATAGTTGTTCAGGGCTGCCATTTTGGAAGCTTCCTTTTAGAAGGCTCTGAGTTCCTCCATTATGAAAACAACTGTTTTCCAAGCGAGTTTGAAATCTGTATATTTCCCCTTCCCCCAAAATAACTCCGGTTGTAGTATGGTAGAATATCAATATCCCAAAGTTTGACAAAAATCTCACAAAAATGCTGGTTTTGTCCCATAACCAGTTACGCTTTACTTGCAGGAAAAAAACTATGCTGGTGGTAGGAATGCTCTCTCATTCTTTGGCAGCTGCTGCTCTGAACTCATTTCAGAGCTCAGGATAACAATGGCATGAGAAAGAGCCAATCTCACTAGCACAGTACTATTCTTAAAGAGCTCTTCTCATAATACGATGGGAAGCTGGGTTCCTCGCCCATCTCCAGAGCATCAGATTTTTACAGCATGCAATCTCCTTCAGAGGGGAGCCCCAGTTCCAACATACCTATGAGAGGGGTGTACACACAACATGGGAAAAAAGGAAACCCCTTTTCACCAATCACATTAGGTCACCACTTACATTGAGTTTCCTTGCCCCATGGTGACCCATCAAACCAGTCAGTTTTTTAAGGCACAAAGTGCAGGCAAATTCAGTTTTTACACTGTCCTTTGGGAGGGATGGAGATGGAGTTATTTCTTCCTTTCTCTCTTTTAACTTGAAGCTGTCTCCCCCTGGGAGGTTTCCACTGTGTGTTTAGGAGATTCCTGTGTCTCTAAGGAGGCATCCAATTGCTCTTTGGTCGACTCACACTCATCTGTGGCCTGGCCTTCCTCCAAAGCTTGTTGCTGAGCCTGGCTGTTCATCTTTTCCTCTGCTTCAATTTCTTCTGAAGTTGGAATGGAGTTTTTCTTGGGACGGCCTTTGGGCTTAGTGGGAGCTTCTTGGCCACCTTTCAGGACCTAGGACAAAGACGCATTAGATCAGAGGTGTGGATCATGTGGTCCTGGAGGGGTTCCCTGTGGCCCTTGGACACCTGGAATTCCCTGGACTAGACCCCCCCCCCCCCAAATAAGCTGACTTCCCGAATTTTCCATGTTTAATACAAGTGGGACACATAATAAAATGTTGCACTGCAAAGCACAGCACAAGCAGAAGATACGTATGTCTTGCTGTGTGGCCTATTTGTCCATTCATTTATTAAAATATTTATGTCCTGATTTTTATTTAAAGATGTCAGGAGCAACTTGAGTAACTTAAAACCATGTAAACAATGAAATGATTTTAAAAGGCTAAATAGCAATGGGACAATTTAGCAAGTTAAAAGAAGAGGCCTTAACACCAGCTGTGCATGTATGTATGTGTCTTCAAGTTGACTTATAGTGACTCCATAAATTTCATAGAGGCTTCCTAGACACAGAATATCCAGAGGGAGTTTGCCAGTTCCTTCCTCTGAAATATAGCCTACAGCACCTGGGATTTATTGGCAGTCTCTCATCCAAGTACTAACCAGAGCCAAAACTGTTTAGCTTCCAAGATCAGATAGGATCTGATGCTTTTAAATAGTTTAAAACATTTTAAAACTATGCTTAAGTGTGCATTTGTGGGCCAGATTGGCACTGTCTCATTCTTTGGAATTGACAGGCAACATGCTGGTCAGAAAGACTGGCCATCATTGAAGGTTCATATTTTCCCATTCAAACCTGCCTGTGTTTTGAGATATTTTCATAGAATCATAGAGTTGAAAAAGACCTCAAGGGCCATCCAGTCCAACTCCATTCTGCCATGCAGGAACTCTCAATCAAAGTATCCCCAACAGATAACTATCCATCCTCTCCTTAAAGACCTCCGAAGAAGGAGACTCCACCAAAATCTCAGAGTCAGGAAGTTCCTCCTAATGTTGAGCTGGAATCTCTTTTCCTGGAGCTTGCATCCATTGTTCCATGTCCTGTTATCTGGAGCAGCAGAACAGTAGTTAAATACTTGAAGGGATTTTGGGGAGGCCCTTCTCTCTGCCCCTCCATCCTCACAGATACTGGAACTAAATTCCCAGAGAAGCTAAACTGACACCCTCCTTACTATCTTTCCCAGGCATGTTAATACCTTCTCATTCTGGAAGGCCTTTGAAATGTATAACACACAATATTGGACTTTAATTTGTATTTTTAGTGTTTTATGATTTAACTAATTTTTATTTTTAATGTTTTTTGGAAAATTTAATTAGTTGTATGCTGTGAATTTAACTATGTTTAATTGTTGTAAGCCACATAGAATCCTGAAATGGGAAAAAGATGGGATGCAAATAGATATCATTATCATTAATCACCATCATCTTGCCTTGAAGGTAAGAACTGTATGGAAAGCCATTTTTAAAGCCACACTTAAGCTTTAAAGTAATACTTAAGCTCATTTGAATAGTAGCAGTTGGTGGCAGCCATGTCTGCGGGCAGAGAATCAACTTAAAGTGTTACTCCAAACTTCAATGGAGTTTTCCAAGGTATTCGACACTATTCCCAAAATAAGTTCAGCACTTTGGATATTCTGTTTAAACTTTGGACTAAAACCCAGAGCAGACTGACATGGGAGGTACACCCCAACCCTGCATTTGGGACTGAAGGTAGTCACAGCCCAATCATTATGCTTCTTACCATTTTCTTCCATTTCATTCTGCGATTTTGGTACCAAGTCTTCACTTGGAGTTGAGTTAGACCCAGGGACTGGGCAAGATCCAGCCTGGCAAAGAAGAGATCCAAATTAATGACATAAACAATGGTGAGGCTGCCAAAATCTGATTATATCACACCCTGCTGGAAATGAACAAGTTGTTCATATCTTGGAGGGTGGAAATCAAGGAAAGCCAAGAACCAGCGTCTTGTAACTGGTGTTTTCGATTCCGTTCAGAGAAAAGATAAAAATCAAGTGATTGGAATAGCATGCAGAATGCCCCAAAAAGGAGTCACCCGAAACTTAGAGAGGAAGTCTACCTTTTTGTTGGTTTAATTAATTGATTCTTAATTTGAATCTCTAAAAACCAGTGATAAGATGAAAGATATTTTGAAGGTGGACATCGGTAACCCTTGGCAATCTACCACAGATCACTTGAGATCTACCATAATATTACAATCTATCTTCTGCCTCTGCCTTCCTTAGAGTTCTTCTAAGCATAACATGGTCATATGGTGAAATGTGAAATAAGTTTATCCAATTTTACAACAGGAGGAAATGGTATAAATCTCCTTTGACTATCTAGTCCAAACTGAAATCATTTCACATCTCATAGCTGGGCCTCATGGGAAATTAACTCGAAGAGATCAGGGAGGTTTCCCCCCAAACAAGTATTGTGTTTATATAGTAAGTCTTTTAATCCAGAGTAAGGGCAGAACAAAATAATACATTTGCTTGGATGAAACTCACTGAACAAAGAAACTTAGATGAAACCTGCTGCTATTACATATTAGTTATGCCCATGCCATGATTAACTTCAGTGAACCAGAAACACAAAAGGTGTGAGGGCAACATAAGCCAAACCTGATGCTCCCTGTCACGTCTCACACACCAAGGATTGCATGGTAAATGATTTTGAATTACTCTTGCATTTTACCAAGTAATTTTCTATAAGATGTACTTCCAGTGCTTTTGTACACAGGGCATTCTTAATCTCTCCATTAGAACACCAAAAAGTAAAGACAGTTCCTTTTTCAAAGAGAAAGATCAACTTCCTTTTTTGACTACTTACAATCTAAGGTCCACTTTAAAATATCTCCCAGAGGTTGGAAATATAAGAAGCTGTTTTAGACTGAGTTAAGAGCTGTGCAGACTGGCCATTAAGGCTGGTCTGGGGGTGGATTCTGGTTGTGGTATCCACATGCTGCACGCCCTGACTCTGCCTCCATGGCGGCATGGCGCCACATGCCATGCCAATGTCATGCTGCTCCTCTGGCACTGCATTTAGATGATCCAGTGCCAAAGGAGCGCTGTAAAGCCATGGCATGGTGGCTATGACACCCTTTGGAGGACACAAAAAGGAGCTCTTTTTTGGCTTTTTGTGCCACGGAAAGGCCAGATCAGGGCCGCAGCATGTGGTTACCACAGCCCCAATCTGGCTCCAAAAGGGGGGCTGCAGGCCACCCCTTAGAAGTGGTCTGCACAGCCCCTTGGATATTAAACCATTGATCCATCAATCTACTTCATTATTCTTAATCTTTGGTTCACCAGATGTTTGGAATTTCAGCTCCTAGAATCCCCAGCTGTTGATCATGGTGGCCAGGGCTTCTAGGATTGGAATGAGATCCTTCGTTTGTAAACTTGGATAAACTTATTCACATCACACCAGTGTCCTCATTCATGGTTAACACTATGGGCCTGTCCACAGTATACAATTATAGCACTGGTTGTTCTCTAACTACCATGGATCCATCCTATGGGATCCTGGGATTTGTAGCATCATGAGGTAATTAGAAGCTGCTTTGCATCCACTTACCCTCACAGACAGGGCACAATATATAGGACACATCTGAGTAGGGGCTGGGTGGTCTTAGGGGAGAAAACATTACAATGGACCCTTGATTTATGCAGGGAATCCATTCTAGGCCCTCCCCACCAAGTAAAAGAAATACCGCAGGACCTCAAGTCCCGTTTTTTCCAATGGCAGCATGCTCCTGCTTGCCATGTCATGCATGCGCCATGGGGAACATACACCATTCATTTAATGAGGGCTCGCCATCTGCATGACATCAAGTCTGCACGTGAGAAGCCCAAGTATGGTGCGGGCGTGCTGTATTTTTAT
>NC_056527.1:141879497-141911139 GCF_019175285.1 Sceloporus undulatus
AATAATAATAATAATAATAATAATAATAATAATAATAATAATAATAATAAATTTATTTATATCCCGCCTCTCTACAAAAGCAATCGGGGCAGCTTACAAAGTTAAAATATACAGTCCAAACCCTCAACCCACCCACCCCTTTAAAATACAATTAAACAGTGTGGAATTAAAAACATAAAAACATACTTTAAAAAACAATACAATAACTGTGGTGAAGTCGGAGGTCAACAGTTAGATTTTCCTTCCGATCTCTAAGGAACTATTCGGGAAGGCCTGCTGGAAGAGATCTGTCTTTATAGCTTTTTAAAAGCTGTTTAGAGTGGTAATATGACGGATCTCGTCTGGCAAGCCATTCCACAATCTGGGAGCAACAGCTGAGAATGTCCTCTGGGAGGTCGTGGACAGCCTTGTTTTAAAAGGCTGTAACAAATTTTTCCCTGAGGATCTAAGTGTGCGGGGAGGATTATATGCAAGGAGGCAGTCCCGAAGATAGGTTGGACCCAAGGTGATAACCAACACCTTGTACTGGGCCCAGAAACTGATGGAAACTTTTTCTCCTCCATGCACACCTGCATCTGTTATCACAGAATTTTTTTTTATGGAGGAGATATAAGGATTACCAATATCAGTTATTGATTACTTATATACTAACATCACTACTTTGAATACTGCGGTTTGCTGTCTGAATGATCAAGAATCTTGTTCTTGCCTTTCTAATGGATACTTTTAAAGCTGTTTTGAGATTTATAGATAGCTTAATTACATTGTAGCCATTCCTTTTGTATATTTTCCCCTACATGTGTTTTATCTGCATTTGCCTGAGTTTTTCTGGATTTCAACATACATTTTCAGATGACTTTATGGAGAACAGTAGTAAACGGAAGGTATTTTAGCATAAATACATAGTTGTGCGGGTGCAATCGGAGTGCAATGCAAGGAATGGGCAATTGTAAAAGAGTATTAGCCCCTCAGGAGACCTTGGAAGGCTGTACCCCATTGCACCCACTTTCACCAAAAATGATTTTTTTGCCTCAGGTGCCCTCGAGGGGACAAAGGGGGCACTTCCACCATGTTTTGTGGCCTTATTGAGCCATTTTTAGGCCCAAGAGAGGTCTTTTTTAACAACAGGAAGCAAGGAGACATTGCTTCATGTCCACTTTCTGTTTCAAAAAAGATTTTATTGCACTTAAATTGGTCCAGGGGGCATCCAAACAGGATAAAAATGCCCCCCACACTCTCAGAGGGAATTTTGGAGAGAGAAAAACAGTTTTAGAAAAAAATATTTTTGTAAAAAATATTGACAAAAAATAACCTTGCACCTAAACAGCTGGTGAGGTGTATTTTGCTCTCCCTGGTGTAATGGGAAACAGAAAGATGAACGGTGGTGATGCCCAGCGTAAGTCTTCAAAGGGTTGCATAAGACGATACAGGTCTGTTGATCAAATGAATCCCACTGATTCAATGGTTCTGCTCTAGTGAAGGCTAACTGGGTATGCCCCTGCCAGTGCATTACCAAAGCTCAATGTTCACACGGGAAATGGGTCAGGTTGGTTTTCTTGTGCCAATTGGCATGTACCACATGGCAACTAGATTACCTGTGGCCCTTGCAAATTCATTGCCGTGCCTGTTCAAAACAACAAGCACTGCCTAGGAAACCAAAGCAACAAACAGAGGGAGAGGGTCGGAGAACTGCAGAAGCCAGGCTTGCTCATCAGGCTCAGTCACGTACAATGCCAAGGCGTATTAACAGTGAGAAATTCATGCAGCAGCCTGAGCGCATGATTGATGGTGCCACCCAACCAGTCATGTGATGTTCTGGCCTCATGTTCACCATCCAGGTACTCGAACTTTCATGAAAATGGACCATTTGCTTAAGGGGTACATAATTCTAGCATGCTGAGCATGTTGAAAATCCGACAGTTTGAAGCAACTGAATGCACTGGGTGTGCTGATGGGCATCTAGCCCTGATCATGAATGCCAAACAACTGAAATGCCACTAGCATGACTTCATGCTTTGACAGTTTGTGGGTAAAAAGAAAGGAGGAGGAGAATCTGAGTTTGCCAAAAAGAGAGTAGAGGGTTAAACGAGAAAAGCCAAAAGGAAAATATTTATAAGGCTCAGTTTTGTTAATCAGTTGAGGTGAATTATATAGAGCATGTCTCTGGTGGTGGCATAGCAAACAACAAACTTCACCAAGTACACAGTGTGTGAGCTGCAAGGATATATAATGCAATGTATACCAAGGTTTGTATTAAGAACTGGGCCAATGGCAGTATTCTAACCTCCATAATGTTAGGCAAACATTTTCAATGTACCAATAGCAAAGGTGGACAAAATAGCTTGAGTCCTATTGATAACATATACAGGCAAGGACTGGCATCTTTTCATTGACAGAAATTCACTTCTTCTTCCATGCAATGACCCTCACCTCCTCAAGACTCACCTTCTACCTGAAGCCCCTGCATGTAGTGCCTGGAAGGCTGGGGACAGCTGAGAAATATCTAGCTATGTCTCTACAGCCAAACACACACTGATGATGCCATTCTTCAGGGATAGGAGGACATAGGCTTGATGTTTTTGAGCCTTGCTAGCCAATACATGGTTGTATGTGGGAAGTGTACAGGGGGACGAGAGCCTTGTGGGATGAGAGGTGGGATACAATGCAGAGTTCCACCTGGGTAAAGCTTTATGCTCTCTTTGCTCATGCAGCATCTTGACCATAATCTCCCAGTGTATATGTTTTTTAAATTGTTGCACAATTCAGTGTCTCCTTTCACAACAACCGCTCAGCAAAGTCAACCTTTTCCAAATGACAATGTGTCCCAGTGGCCGGTTAGTGCCTAAGAAAGAAGAGGTACCTAGGAAGTATATGACTGCTCTTCTGCAGCTAGAAGAAAAGAGATGTCATCCTGCTGGATCTCCAGTGAAAACATGTGAGGCTACTGACGATCTGGGAGGATGAGATGTTCTCTCTTCTCTCCCCATTTCATATTCCAAGATACATAATATACAGAAGTCTATTTATTTTTAACTTACACATGGTGAGTAGGATAGTATCCATCACTGTACCTGAAAGACAGCAGGGACACATGCGGCTCTAGCATACCTTCAACCAACATCTCACCAATGTTCCCTGCCACTCAGCATGTGTAACCTAAGTACACTCTGAGAAACAAACCTTGTGAGCCATCTTGAGAATAATAAGATGAGGGAGGAGGGGGTGATCATTAACAACAAGAACAACTTCTTTTTATCATCTTGTTGTTGTTGAATGCCTTGAAGTCATTTCTGACTTATGGAGACCCTAAGGCAAATCTATCATAGAGTTTTCTTGGCAAGATTTGTTCAGAGGAGGTTTGCCTTCCCCCTGAGGCTGAGAACATGTGACTTGCCCAATGTCACTCAATGGGCTTCAGAGTGGGGAACTGAACCCTGGTCTCCAGAGTTGTAGTCCAACACTCAAAACACTATGCCATGCCTGTGCCAGCTCAATTAATTGTGTCTCCTCTCTCAGACAGACAGACAGACAGACAGACAGACAGACAGACACATAGACACATACCTCCCTACAATTCACTCTAGTCTATTCTATACCTGTTCTTTGGCTGCGTTTATTAGCACTGATTATTTTTTAACAGCAGATGCCTTCCTCTTATGCTCCAATGTCAGTGCAAAGTCTCCTTCCGGCATCACAAGACAGGGTACCAATCCAGAACTGGACTGAGTGGGTGGGGATTCCTGGGGGTGGGGAGCCAACTGTGCCAACTGTGAATGGCTTTGTGCCTTGGTTTGGCTATTCGCCTTGCGCTGAAGTGTGAAAAGGGAGGGAGCACAATTGGCTTCCTTCTCCATTGACTCACAACTTGAATCTTTTCCCCCTTTATATCAACCAGTGGAAATATCTAGGTCACCTTTGCAAAGGGTACAGGGAAGAAAACCAGTTTCTCTCTCTGTTCCTTATAAATATCAGTGTACATAAATCCATGCTGGCATGAACACATGTATCAAGAACGCCCATAGCCTGGTATGTATTTTCCACTGATATGATCTATTCATGTAACCTTTGATTCTAAGGAAAGGGCGCTTTGAAATCTGATCCCGTCCTGCGAGCAAACCCTTGACTAAGAGCAGGCTCCTCTTCATGTGCTCAGAAGCCATCATGGGGCTCTCAGCACCTAAACAGCTGAGAGCATCATAACAAGCACTCGTCCTCTTGTGGCTGGGAGGACATCCCTCCCACCAATCCCAGCTCCAGAAACACTTTGCTCCAGGGCTAATTCCCATAAGGAACTTTACAAACAACAACACAGGCAAGAGGAGAATGGAACATTTAAATGAATATTTAGGAGCAGTTAAGATCATGAGCATGTGCTTGCTTACAAATTGAGGAAATAGACTGCTGTCTACAAAATCTCATGCTGCCAACTTCATTTTTTTCAGTTAGTGTCAAAGGTGCTACAAGATCTCTCTAAATACTGATTCTACAGAGTAACATGGCTATATCTTTGATTCACTGTGTTATTCATGTGCAAATAGGAATTCTCCACTGAGACATGAAGAGCTACTTGGTTTACTTACATTTTCCATAAAAGGTGAAACAGAGGATGTATAATAAACCCTTAAAGAATAGGCAAGTAGATCAGATGTGGGAATCGTACGGTCCTTCTGGTATTGTTGGAATGCAAGTCCCAACAACCCCAGCCAGCTTATCCAGTGGTGAGGAATTCTGGGAATGACAGTCCAACACCATCTGGAGAGTTGCATGATTCCCATTCCTGAAGCTGATGCTTGTGATTTTGATCTTAGGTTGTCTTCAAAGCAGTTAATGCAAAGAACCATTATATATATATATATATAATAAGCAGAACAAAAAGACACCACTCTTCTATAGGACTTTAGGCCCTATACAGACTGGCACTTTGTGCCAGCCTATGGGCGGAGTTAGGGCACAGTGTCCGCAGACTGGATACCATAACTCCGCCCCTAAGGTGGCATTTTGGCATGTGCCAGTCTACAAGGCATGTACCATCATGGCGTGACTCTGGTGCTGCATCTACATGATGCAGGACCAAAGGGGTGTCATAAGGCTGCAGGGGTTTTGGTGGGGATTTGCAGTCCTCCATGGCCTCCTGAGAGGTTTAAATTGTGACTTTTAAATGATGAATTTTAGATGTGGATTGTTTTAATATGTGCACACTTTATTTGTCCTTTTAAATTGGTGTAGGTTGATGCTTTTGGTTGATGTAGGTTGATGTAAGTTGATGCTGTTGTTGTTTGCCTGTTCATTGTCATTGTCCCCTGCCTCAGTCCATGGGGAGAGATGGGTAAGATATAAATAGTAGTAGGAAGAGGAGTATTTCCAACTCCTGGTCTAGAACATTTACAACCTTCCCTGGCCAACATTCGTAACCAATTTGGAAGATCACACCATTTATAATTCCACAACCAACCAACAAAACAACCAACCAACCAACCTGTCTGGCGTGGATAGATATTTCTGTTTTTGGAATTTCTTCTCCAGTCCCATGAGCTGTAGTTCTGTAAAGATGGTCCGACTCCGGCGGGGCTTTTTCAAGCGAGGAGTGGGCTGCTCTGTCTCTGATTCGCTGCTCCCATGGGTTTCACTGGCCGGGGTCTCTGAGCAGGTGCTCCCTGGAGGTGGATGTGGTGAGAGAACCCGAGAGGTGCTTGCTGAGGGGATGAAGTGGGAGATGGCTGAGGGCTGCCTGGTGATGACAGAGATGAGGGGATAAGCCCGCAGAGAAGGGGAGCCTGGAGAAGAAATGTCAGAGAAAGAAAGGGGTTAGATCATGGAGTATAGACTTTGCAGGATGTTTCATCTTTAAGGTTCAAAATCTGGCTTCAGTTGACATGGAAGTTAGAAATAATGGCCTTATTTCATAGAATCCTAGGGACCACAAGAGCCTTCGTTTCCAACCCTCTACCATGCAGAAATACACAACTCCTGTATCACATTCTTGAAGTATATCCATCCAACCTCTGCTTAAAAATCTCCCAAGATGGAAAGAGGCAATCTAGTCCATTGTCTAATAGCTCTTACATAGAGTAAGAAAAAAAGGATTTTCTAACATTTAAGTAGAATCTCTTTCACTGTAATTTGAACTCATTGGTTCATGGTTTTCGTTTCTGAAACAGCAGAAAACAAGCTTGATCCATCTTTTACATAAGTCCTTCAGATATTTAAAGACAGATATAATGTCAGCCTTTCTCATCCCTAAACTAAGCATACCCAGCTCCCTAAGCCATTCCTTATAAAACATGGTTTTGAGACCCTTGATCATCTCATCATCATCATCATCATCATCATCATCATCATCATCATCATCTTTTATTTCTTCCCCGTTTTTTGTAAATACAATCAAAGCAGCTTACAATGTTAAAAGAATACACCATATATACAAAATATCCCACCAGCTTGTCAATATCTCTCTTGAATTGTGGTGGCCCAGAACTAGACACAGTATTGAGCATAGGATTTGACCAAAGCAAAACAGATTAGCACTACTTCCCTTAATCTGCACGCTATGCTCCTATTGAAACTGAAATATGTTCTGTCTTCTGGAGAGCCATAGCTAGAATAAACCACTGTCCACAGTGTTTGGTCACCTTTCTCCATCTCTTCCCATGGCTATTTAATGGTTGTTGTGACATCCTCATGAAGTTTAGACAGTTGCTGGAGTAGGAGGGTTAGAATAGTGTGCAAATGAATCACTCCATGCACCCCATCCAAAATCAGACATATGCATATGTAACCTTGAGTTACATATGCCTGGACTATTTCTAATGTGGAAACAGAATTTTGTGTACATCAGTATTTTAGCATTCACATGTTTCAGCCTTCTGCTGAAGCAGAAAATAGCTGATCATCTGGCCTATCTTTTAGGGACAGGACTCTAAGTCAGTGGCAGAGCATATGCCTGACATGCAAAAGGTTCCAAGTTCCCATCCCTGTTATCACCAGGAAAGGCTCATAACTCCCACCTGAAACCCTGGTAAGCCTCTGCCATTTAGTGTTGACACTGGTTCTTAGCGTCATAATTTCTATATGGGCTGGCAGTGGCTCTCCAAGTCCATGAGTGAGCTTGAAGTTGAGAAAGTGAGGGACAAAGAACATCTGTTTGGTAGCTGAGCACTATGAGTGTTCCTATGAACCCAGAGTTTGGAAACATTACTTTTGGGCTACAACCCCAGATTTTCCAAGTTAATATGGCCAGTGGTCATTATAGTTTGGGGACTATGGTTGCTATAGTCCAAAAATGATTTTTTTTCAACTCCTTATCTTATTCTTTTTAATTGAAATTTTTTAAAATTACAACTGAAAAACAATAAACAGTATTAATTATATAAAATAAAATTACCCCTCCCCACCTTAAAAATAAAAAGAACTAAGGGCTTTGAATGACTGAGCTTAAGCTTTCTTTGCTATGATATCCATTTGCTCTTAAAAAGACATCTTGACTGCAAAATTCTTGAACATTTTGTACAGGCGTACACTACACACATGCTTGCATCCTTGCAGCAATCCTTAGTGTAAAAACAAGTAGATATAAATGCAAATTATATATATATATATATATATATATATATATATATATATATATATGCTAAAGCTGTATATATCAGCCAAACCTTTTCATCCAAACATTGTTCTCACAAAATGTAATATACATTACTGTTTTCCCTGTCTCTCTCAAGCAAGACACATAAGCAACCACAAAAGTCATTAAAAAGCAATAAATCAATGAAGCTCAGAAACCACAGCGAAGGTTCGGGTGACCGAAACCTTTGGTGGGAAGCATTTTTACAAGGGAATGGCTTCTAAAGAGCTTAGCTAAGGGTATTCTATATCAAGAGCAATCAGGGTTAATATTTGTTTTCCTCATTGGGTGGTGTACAAGGGTGGTGACATGAATGACTGTAATACAGAGAAGCTGGGACAGCAAAAGGAAAAGAGGATGGTGGAACAAAGAAAAAGGAGAGAAATGGGAACAGACTTTTAAAAAGGTGTGAGACAGGAAGAGATGAGGTGGAAATGTGAACCTTGTTTGTTAGTGCGATCTCCTCCCTCTCCAGCGTGTTTAATACAGAACAGCTCTCCAGCCAACTCCAGTGGTCTGATCCTATTTCTGTTTACTTGGAAAGAATTTTTATCCTGTTCAATGGGAATCTGTTTCCAGAACTGCATGCATAGGATTGCAGCCTTGATGTTTTAAAACCTGCTGGTGGCAGAGAGCAGCAATTAACAGTTTTCTACTACACTGCAGTCAAGACTGAATGAAAGACGAGAGGTGCCCTTTTTGTCTGTTCTTAGAGCAGAACGGTACACAATATTTCACCATTTATAAGGAAACCAAACCCTACCAGAAATAGTTTGGCACTGATGACAATGCGGTGAGAGTTCTGATCTTATTCTTTTGGGGTGTATCCACACTGGGGCCATGAGAGATAAAATGATAAATTGCTACTACTACTACTACTAATAATAATAATAATAATAATAAATACTATATATTTATTATTACTCCTAGTAGTTGAATCAAAGGCTTTCATGGCCATCATCCATAGTTTCAGCCACAGATGCTGTCAAAACGTCAGGAAGAAACTCTTCTAGAACATGGTCACATAGCCCGAAAACCCCACAAAAAACTACTTCTAGTAGTTGTTAGTGTGGTGTAGAGGTTTGAGTGTTGGAATGTAACTTGGAGACCAGGGTTCGAAGCTAATGGCAAACCTCCTCTGAACAAATCTTGTCAAGAAAACCCCATGAAAACCACTTTAGGGTCACCGTAAGTTGAAAATTACTTGAAGGCATACAACAATGACAAACAACAGTTGTTACTACCAGTTGTTATTAATTTAATTTATTATTATTAATATACAGTGGCCCTACCACATTTGCTAGGATTAGGGGTGAAAGACCCCTGTGAATGTGCAAAAGCCACAAATAAAAGAGCACTATTATTTTTACCTCTCTAGGAATTTCCAGGTCTTCCAGGACAACTCTATGGTCAACATCTACCAGAGATTGGTCATCAAATCATGCTGGAGGACCTACAAATGCCTAGAGAAATGTTTTATCCAGGAACTTCTGGGTTCTCCGGCACAATCCTATGGTCAATTTCTGGCAGAGTTGCATTGGAGGACCCTGAGATTCCTGGAGAGACCATCTTAATCAAAACCACAAATAATCCCATCTGCAAAAGTCAAAACCGCAGTTGTGCAGGGCCAGCTGTATCAAAATAAATGTGTGACATAAATTAACCACAGAAGTTGGCATATTAATCATAATAACAAGAACAACAACATCGATACAGAATAGTGACGACATAGCTCAGTCAAATGCCCGTTAGAAAGAAGAGATTTTGCAATATCTACGGAAATGAAAGAAGTAATGTTTGTAACCCTCCGGAGAAAAGGATCTGTACTTTGGAACCATGGCCAAATATTTCTGGCTCCAAATTTCTTACTGTGCTAATGTGCTATAAAGGGGTTCAGCAGTGCATAATAACTGCATTTAAGTAGAAGATAATTGTGAAGTAGTAGAAGACATTGTGATCAGCTCTCTTGGTATGTCTGAAAATGGACAAAATGCACACACAGTGAGAGATATAAACACTTGAAAAAGAAAGTGAAAACTTAGGGAGAGAACCACTCTCTCTCGTTTTTTACCCTTTGGCATTCACATATCTACACTTGATGGCAGATATTCATCCGTAAAACAGAGCAAGAAACAACAAAGAAAACGCAGATCTACTCAGACACCCAGACAAGCCTCAGCAGCACCAACTAGACATAGCTGCCTTATGCCAATTTTTAATTGCTTGTCAATAATATGTGTGTGCGCACATGCATGCTATGCACTCGAGTTCTACTAAAATGGGCCTGTCTGGAATTTAAGAACACCTTCTGGGAAATGTAGGGGTTTGAGACTGATGTTTGGATTCAGACTTGAGGGGGATTTTAAACCTCAATAAATAAATAGGTTATGGAGCTGTGTCCAGCTTGCTCCAAACAGTATACAGAGATTGCAAGTGATGAATTACCAATAACATAATTGCTTATAACACATTTGGGGGGGGGGTAATGAAATAGTTAAGGATTTTCTCATATCTTCAATCAATCATTGATCAAAATGGAGAATGCAACTAGGTTTGGGAAGGGCAGCTATGACAGTCCTACTAGATGAGATTTTGAATTGCAAAGATATCAAGCTGAATACTAAAGTTAGGATTGTCCAAGCTTTCATATTCCCCATCACTGTGTATGGGTATTAGAGCTGAACAGGGATAGAAAAAAAACTCATTGGAGATGTGTTGCTGGAGAACAGTGTTAAAGATAACATGGATAGTGAAAAAGACAAACAAGTGGGTCTGTGAACTGATCAAGACTGACTTCTCCCTGTAAACCAAGATTACAAAGGACCCTATTTCATGGGGTTAAAACACCAGCTTACCTTTCCCAAATTCATTTCTAATTTTGGAGGGAGCCGGATCCTATCACACAGAAATTGCCACCGAAATCACAGCCCGGTTCCATCCTGGATGCAGCCTGGGTCTTCAGAGACACTTTGGTGGCCATTTTGTAATTTTGGAAGCTTTCGTGTTGAAAAAGAGGCCAGCTGGGCGCAACTTTGATCCGGGCTCAATCTGGGTGGCAATTTTTGTGTGTGATAGGACCCAGCTCCTTCCTGCATTAGTACTGAATTTGGCAACGGTAAGGTCCCATGAGGAGTAGTAGTAGTAGTAGCAATTACTACCAATAGTTTCTAAGTACACTAGTTGTAGTATTACTAGCTGTAACAGTAATAACACCAGTTATTACTACTACAACAGCATCTGCATTGCATTTCAAAAGTTCAGCTAGTAGACTGGAGGAGCATGGGATACTTAAGCCTGCATGCTTTTCATAGTCCCATTGAATCAATTGCTGAATGGTGACCCATTGAATCAAGTGTTGAATGGTGATGAGTCAACACTTACGTAAATCCCATCAGTTCAGTGGTTATACTCTAAATGAACTAAGAACAGCAGATGCAGAAATGATGCAGCCTTCCAGTTTTTGTTGGACTGCAACTCACAGCAGTGCCAGTCTGCATAGTCAATGGTGATGAATGCTGAAATCTTTAATCCTATGATGTTGAGCTGCAACTTCACACAAGCCTTACAATTTTCTTTTTCAAAATGGCTTAAGCTAAAAAAATGAAACAATTAACATAGTTATTTCCAACCAATGAGAGTTTGGCCATAAACTCAAATGGCACAGTTCTATTCTGAGTTCTGACTCACTGATTGACCTTTAACAAGTCACTTTACATCTCCATCTCCATTTCATTTATTGGCACCCCATCCTAAAAAATATTTACTTGGCAGTAAGCCCACTGGCTTGAAAAGCACTTTCCCTAGATGATTTGCATGCATTGTCCCCAGTAAGCCTTACAGGAATACTTTGGGTGTTATCCTGACATTACAGCTCAGGGAGAAAAAGTGATTTACCAAAGGACAACGACTAAACCCATGCATAGGATGAGATTTAAAATGGGGGAAGGGGTCTTCTTTGACTGAAAGTCATTTCTTTAATGGTGTAGTGGTATCTTGGTTGGTCAGAGTCTTCCATGCCAATAGTGCATTGAATCTGTTCTGGGTTTTGCTCCAGACATTTAAGCTGCTACCTATTTTAGGGATAGAGTTTAGCACCTTGGAAAGCTCCTTTCAAGTCTGGAATAACACCTGGAGCAGAATCATTGCACCCCTGACATGGAATCCACCTGCTGCCCCTGTTTAAGACCTCTTTCCCACTTACAAAAAAAGCAGTTTGCGATCTGAATTGATGGATCGATTCGGCAGTGGAGCCTGGTTCCCACTACATTTTCCCCCTGTAAATTAACCCACTTGTGGTTCACATTCATGAATGAATCGGTTCAAAATGGACCCTCTCCAGATGGCCAAAGGGCAAAGTTAAATCAATTCCGATCCACATCACATTTGCACAGAATCAATTTATCCAAAAAGACGCAGAAAACATCAGCGTAAAAAAGACGCGAGTTAAATGTGTGTAGTGCAGGGGGGCCCTCTCTGAATCACTTCAATGCATTGATTCAAGTGGGAACAAGGGTCATTTGAACCGATTCAAACTGATTTGCGATATGGTTGAAAAGGTAGTGGGAATGAGGCCTTTGTGGTTAAAGCATTGGATTAGCATTGTATAGACCAAAGTTAAAATCCCCAGTCAGCCACAGAACATAAACCTTGGTCAGACCTTTTCTTAAAGCAGCATGGGGTTGTTATGAAGGCATGACAGGTGTCTTGAACTCCTCTGAGGACATCATTATAATCATCATCATTTATAACCTGCTTTTTCGCCATCCACTTTACAAGGGAGAACTGTAAACTGTAATTCAATGGCCAATAACATTAAAAATCATTAAAACATATCATTATTATTATTCCCCAGCAGCTGTTACCAAGAGGAATCATAGTGTTATATTGTGCTCATCGTGACTGTTAGTCCTTGAGAACCTTACCAGCCATGGCTTAGTCTAATTACTTTTTATTGCTGTTCAGGCTGGTAGCTATCACTACATCTTGTGTTCATGAGTTCCACGTTTTAATTATGTGCCATAGGAAGAAGTACATCTTTCAGCTTCACTTGATGACATCAGATTCTACTGCTATGCATATGTATGTCTTCAAGATCCAACTCTGTTCTACATTAGAAGGCATTAAAAACCCACCTCTTTCAAGTAGCATATCCTCCCGATTCTGTTTAGATTAAGGAGCCCCCCCCCCAACAACTGATGGTTTTAAGGATCTGTATATGGTTCAGGTTTTTAGGAAACTGTATGAAATTGTGATTGTAATTACTGAGCCATTTTATTGTTTTGTACTGTGACATGTCACATGCTTACTATGTTGTGAACCGCTTTGATCTACTTATATAAATAAAGTTTTTATTTATTTATTATTATTTAAGTCACTTGTTGACTTATGACAACATGGATTTCATGGGGTTTTCCTAGGTAAGGAACACTCAGAGGTGGTTTGCCAGTGCCTTCCTCTGAAATATAACCTACGGCACCAGGTATTCATTGATGGTCTCCCATCTAAGTTCAAAGATCAGACAGGATCTGATGTCTTTAGGTTATTTAGGCTTCTGTTATGAGAAGCCTACATAATTTATACATTTCTGTCATTTCTGTCATTGTTGCTGTGTGCTTTCAAGTCATTTCCAACTTATGGTGAGACTAAGACAATCCTATCATGGGTGTTTCTTGGCAAGATTTGTTCAGAGGAGATTTACCATTGCCTTACAGAAGTATGTCCCTATTACTAGTCATATTAAGGACATACTTCTCCTTCCCTTGAGGACGAGAGTGTGTGACTTACCCAGGGTTACCCAGTGGGTTTCACGGCCAAGCAGGAATTCAAACCTTGGTCTCCAAAGTCATAGTCCAACACTCAAGCCACTAAGCCATGCTTGACTCCTTACACTTCTACTTACTCACACTTTTGTTTAAGTTAAAATCGCACATACAGCTTCTCCCTCCCTACCTTTTCCGCACCCTGCATAATTCTATACATCTCTATCATTAGTAATTTCACACACACATCTAAAGAGTCTCAAACCTTTCCTCCTAATGCAGTTACTCCACTTCTTTGGTCATTTTCCTCATCCCATTCTGTCTCTTTTCCAGCTGTATGAGATCACCCTTCAAAATATTTAGTTGAGATCCACTGCTTCGGATGAAGCCATTTTCTCCTCCCTGACATGCTTCTTAGCTCCTTGTCTTTTTAGCTTGACATGGACCCACACTGCAGATGTTAGAACAATGGGGAAGCAGAGACAGAAAAGGGAAAGCTATGCGAGAAACACTAATTAATTGCACTGTCTGAACACCGGTGATGGCAGCACACTTTTTCCTTCCAGGCAAAAACTCAACTAAATCTGCTTTGGAAGACAAGAAGGAGAAGGAAAGATTTATGGATCTGCTCCTTGCTGGCAGATCAGCTCCGCTTGGAGGCAGAAATGAGATCTTTGCTGAGAAGGCTGTGCAGCACGCAAGGTAAACAGCAGAAGAAAATGAATGAACTTGAGACATGAGAAGGTCTATTAATCTCTTTGGCTTGAGAGGATCAAAGGGAAAGGGAAAGCAAAAGACAGCTTGTTCCATTTCAAACTCGACCAAGGATAGACTTGGAGCTGAAAGCCCAGAAAAATGCCACTGAGTGCTTTGGCTGCATCCAGTACTGGCCTTTGATGCATGGAGTGAATCCAGCACAGAGTTTGGACAAGTGGCTTTTTGAACTATGTCTCCCAGGATCGTTCACCAAGCCTGACCTGCAATGATGGCTGGAGGATTCTGGGAGTTGTAGTCCTGGGGGAATCTATCTAGCATCACATTCTGAAATTACAGATAGGTGTTAATGGATATCTACCCCAAGGAAAAGGCTGCTGTTCTACAGACAGATCAGATATATTTGGCTGATGTATCCAGTGTTTCTTCCATGGTTGTGCTCTTAACTGGAATAGTGACCTAAGTGTTTGAGTGTCTGCATTTACATGACCAGTACAGGCACCATCCAGACACATGATGGAGGTACTGGGAGCTGTTGGATATATTCTCTCTCTATGAATGTTGGGACCTAGAATCACAAAATCATAGAACTGGAAGGGACTGCTAAGGCACTGCTGAGAAATGGTCATTCAACCTCTGCTTAAAGACTTCCAATGAGTTGCTGTCCACTGTTAAACACCTGTTACCATCAGGAAGTTGTCCATTATTATTATTATTATTATTATTATTATTATTATTACCCCACTTTCACCTCCAAGTTGGGATTCAGAGAAGCTTAAAAACACAGTACAGTTAAAAGTGACAAGTAAAATGGAATTAAGCTATTACAATATTAAAACAGATCATTTGTTTAAGAACAGAATACAATTTAAAAAGATATAAGCACTTAAAAAACCACTTAAAAACCACACACTTTAAAATAATGCAACAATAATACAATAATAATATTCAGATGCAATCTCTTGCAGTTTGGTTCCATTCGTTCATGTCCTACGCTGAATTAACACATTTCAACACTGCTTTAATTATCATGGCTTCAACCTATGGAATCTAGGGATTTGTAGTTGGTTGTGCCACCAGAACGCTTTGACAGAGGGAATGCTAAATAGCTCAGCTATATCAGCCAAATATTCCAATCCCAGAATTCCAGAGCATTGATCTATGGCAGTTAAAGTGGTGTCATACTTCATTAATTCTTCAGTGTAGATGCAGCCACTGTGTCTGAAGCAGCGGAAAATGAGCTTGCAACATCTTCTACATGACTTTCCTTCAGATATTTCCTTATTTGCAGTCTAATAACATCAGGAGAGCTGAATGTTTCCCCCTCATTGTAGCCCAACACATTCAAGCAGCAGTTTGGGGAGGTCTGGATCAAACTGTCCACCTTATCAATATCATCATCATCATCATCATCATCATCATCATCACCACCACCACCACCACCTTCATTCCCTCTAAATTGGAACTCAAAGCAGCGTATAAATTTAGAGAAGCATAATCGATCTTAAAACATACAAAAGAGCAGCATAAAAATAGAATGAAACTACCTGTGTTCGCAAAGTTAAAAGAGTTTAAAACATACAAGTTAAAATGATTAAAAGTAGTTAAAAACATTACAATTAAAATATAGAGCACCAAGTTCAAAGTCCTTTCTTTAGAAACCTTCCATTCTAAAAAGTTGTCAAAATAAAAACGCCATTGCCTGCTAATGGAAAAACAGCAAGGAGGAGGCCATGCCTGCCTCCCTGGGAACTGAGCAACAACCACCAAAAAACCCCTCTCTGGCATCCCCACCAGCTATGTCTGTGAAAGTTGTGGGACTGAGGATCTCAGATTCTGGACAGGCTAATGGAGAGAGATGGGATCTGACAGGTAGCCTGGACCTGAGCTATATATGGCTCATAACCAGCTCTTTGAATTGCTCCTCAAAATAGACTCACAATCCGTGGAGCTTTTGAACAAGGGAAGTTGTATGGCTTCTTTAAACTGCCCCAGTTAGCACTTTGTCTGCAGCTCTTTGTACTACCTAACATTTCTAAACATTTTTAAAGGGCAGACCCAGGTAGAGCATGTAACAGTAATCCAAATGGGATGTATCTAAGCCACATGTCACTGTCGCCCAATCAGTTGGCTCAACAATTTTAAGCTCAATAGCATTCCTGGCCACTGCAGAACTCTGGGCATCCAGGCCCAAAGCTGAGTCCTGAAGCACATCACTGTGAATCTGCATCATCAGGTGAGTCTAACCCCATCCATCAACCCTGATCTGCCCTTCATCTGATCAGGAGCACGTCTTTCTTCTCTTCAGTTTCTTTGCCTTCATCCAGTCCAAAATCAATGCCAGACACTAATTTAGAACCAAAACAATTCCTTTGGATTTTGGCTGAAAGGATAACTAGAGTTGGCCCCATGCTATTCAACATTGACATGAAACCAGGAGTTTATCCCATGAAGGAGATCAGGAGTTTATCCCATGAATATTCTGGAAAAATTACGTAATTATGCGAAACAATTTTACATGACATTGGACAAAGCTCTCCATTAAAGTGGTCACAAAGAAGCATTAACACTCATCTTTTTACTTTCAGAATTTCAGCAACAATGCATTTCCGACATCACTTTATTTGCCCAATTGCGTGCGATAATCGTTTGTACAATTACTCGCCATTTTCGCTTTACTTGTGGGGTGCTTTAAATGCACTTTAATCTCTCTTTAATGTCAAAATTAGCCCCAGTGTGATAAACTCCTAAGAGATGTTGTCTAGAGGTTTGGGGTATGGGGTCACCAGCATGATGGAACACACTCCTTCCTCAGAGAATGGTGGAGTCTCCTTCCTTAGAGGTTTTTTACAGAGGCTGGATAGCCATCTATCGGGGATGCTTTGATTGAGAGTTCCTGCATGGCAGGAGCTTGGACTGGATGGCCCTTGTGGCCTCTTCCAACTCTATGATTCTATGATGATGGTGGTGGTGACACCATACCCCAAACCTCTGGACAACCTCTCTTAGTGGTGTCATTTTGATGTTGAATAGCATAGGGCCAGAACTGAACCCTATGCTATGGATCCCCATTGCCAAAGGGTTTAGTAGGAGCCCCCCTTCTGGGTTCACCCCTCCAGGAAGGAACAGAGACACTTTAGGAGAATGTCTGCAAGTCCCATTTCAGCAAAGGAGTCCAGAAGGATACCATGGTTGATGGTGTCAAAAGTCTCCAAGAGGTCCAGCAAAATCATCAGGACACACTCCAGCTGTCCCAATCCCCTAAGTTACCAAAGCTGTCTCCGTTCCCTTCAGTGCTTTCAACCATACCTTAGAAAAGGTAAAAAGGGGACAACCCCTATTTTGGGGGGGGGGGTCGTTTCTCTGAGCTTCCAAACAGCTGCAAGCAGCACTTTAATTGCTTGACTAAGCTGTGATGATGATTATTATAATTACGCTTAGCAATTAGAGGGCACTTTTCATTTTCAAATTATTTGCGGGAATCATTAAGCAAGGCTAATTAACAAAGCCCTAATAAATAATGGAGGAGGTGAGCAGCATTGCTGCATGCCTTTTCATTTGCTATATACGGCACCAAACCTCCCTGTTCTTCAAGTCTGACAATTCCCATTACTCCGAAACCTTCCCATTTAGTGTGGTTCTGCTGCTACAAGTGGTAGCAAAGCCCAACCCCATTAGCAGCCTATCAACTCCGCACTGTAGCATAATTTGGGCATAATAATAGTAATTAATAAATTTGACTGCACTTACAGCTCCCATGCCTGAAGGCCTTTGGAGGTTATACCAAAAGCTAATCGAGAGAATAATTAACACTTACTTAACGATGACACTTCCCACACTGCTACAGTGTTTACCTCTTCGAGGTAAATGCACTGACAGTAACCAATTAGCTACAAAATATGCAACAACCTGTAACCTTTGGAAACTGAAAAGAATTTAATAGTGGCAGTGTTGCAGTGTGCTCTATTTAGAGTACTAAATAGCAAAGTCATGTGTAATAACAATTTAACATGTTCCATCCTGATTTCACCTATTCAGGATTTGTTCATTTGATCTTGGAAGCTAAGCAGGGTCATCCCTGGTTAGTACTTGGATGAGAAACCCCCAATGAATATGCAATGCTGTATTTCAGAGGAAGGAACTGGCACAACCACCTCTGAATATTCCTTGGCTAAGAAAACCCTATGAATTCATGGAGTCACTGTATGTTGACAGGCAACTTGAAGGCGCATACACACACGCACACAAGATGGCCATCTTTCCTGTTTCACAAAGTCCTCTATTTGAAGTGTTTGCAGATTTTTTGCTTTCCAGGTGCTTCCCAAAATGGCCAAAGATGTTTGCTTGTCACAGCACACGATTTTATTCTTCTACATACCTTGGAGCTAGTGTGCTTTACTTTGGGATTGGTCACTGGAAGGTAAACATAGCCTTCATTTGCAACTCTGACTGTTGAGGTTCAAACTAGATAGGCAATATGTTTCTAACAATTAATCCACTTTCCCTCCCAACAACATGATTTCCTCTGAAATGCATGCCTTATCAATCAGACTTGAAAATGAAGACCATGTTCATTTTCTAATGGCCAATCACAAAACAAAGCACACTAAATATAAGATGTGTAGCTGAGGAAGAACCTCATGCTATATAACAAAGAGATGTATTTCATGACTTGCAGGATCACTTCTGTGAAAAAACATGGTAAACATATATTTTGTGTGACCCTATTAAAAACAACTGACTTGGAAGCAATGCAGCATCCTTTAATCCATTCTTTTAAAACTTTCTGTATTTAAAGAAGGAGAGGTCATTAAACAAATTAGAAGGGAGGTCCAGAGTTTAGGGGCTTCCACTGAGAAGACCCTATATTTTGTCCCCATTCCTGTGATAGTGGTGAGACTGAGATATAGGCCTCTTCTGATGATCTTGCAGCCTGGGCAGAATCATACAAGGAGATATGCCAAATAGCCTGGACCTGAGCCATACAGGGCTTTATAGGTCATAACTAGCACTTTGAATTGTTCCAGGAAATTCTTTTGGCCGCAGCTCTTCATACTAGCTGAAGTTTCCAAACACTCTTCAAAGGCAGCCTGTATAGAGCATGTTATACAGCAGTCCAAGTGGGGTGTAACTAAGGCATATACCACCGTGGCCAGATCCAGCATCTCAAGGAACGGGTGCGTTTTTTCTTTTTGAAATTATAGCAATTATTTCTAAATTGTCTTCTATATGTTTAAATATGCTCCATGAATATTGTTTGGAAGTCCCAATCAATGGTCACTTCATCCATCAGTCCCACTCACACACTCTTAGGAAAGCCAGACAGAACTCTAGTTTACAATATTGATAAGTCCTAATTAGAGTAGATGCAGTGAATCAATTGTTGGACAACACGGTGGTAAATACCATTGATCAGGGAGCTGGAAAAAACAAGATACAAGCCTATATATTTAACCTATGGCAGTTGGGCATTTCCGTATCAGTGAGATAGAGAATCTGCTCTAGGTTTTAGTCCAAACTGTAAAAGCGCTCTCTGAGATGCTGCATCCTATCCACAAACAGCTATTTTAGGCTGCATCAACAGAAGTATAGTGTCTAGATCAAGAGAAGTAATAGTGCCACTGTATTCTGCTCTGGTCAGGCCCCACCTAGAATATTGTGTCCAGTTCTGGGCGCCACAATTCAGAAAGGACATTGAGAAACTGGAGCGTGTCCAAAGGAGGGCGACAAAAATGGTGAAAGGTCTGGAAACCATGCCCTATGAGGAACGACTTAGGGAGCTGGGGATGTTTAGCCTGGAGAAAAGAAGGTTAAGAGGTGATATGATCGCCCTGTTTAAATATTTGAAGGGATGTCATATTGAAGAGGGAGCAAGCTTGTTTTCTGCTGCTCCAGAGAACAGGACCCGGAACAATGGATGCAAGCTGCAGGAAAAGAGATTCCACCTGAACATTAGGAGGAACTTCCTGACAGTTAGGGCTGTTCGACAATGGAATGCACTCCCTCGGAGGGTGATAGAGTCTCCTTCCTTGGAGGTCTTTAAACAGAGGCTGGATGGCCATCTGTCAGGGATGCTTTGATTTGGATTTCCTGCATGGCAGGGGGTTGGACTGGATGGCCCTAGTGGTCTCTTCCAACTCTATGATTCTATGATTCTGTAAGATTCAACACTGGATCTCTCCTTTAAAACCTGGAGTGGGTTCACCATTCCACCAACAAAGAAGTCACCAGACACCATTGATTTAAAATGAGCATGATAATCAGAGTACTGAGTAGGAAAAGGCTGGTTTAAGACATGCATCTAAAAACCAGTACTTCCTACTCCCCCCCCCCCAAATCAGTCTTTATGTTGCACTGACTGCTGGGAGTGTGGACCACATCTAGTGACACCTGGTGAGGGGAGTGACACCACAGCTCTCTAAACATCTTCTTTTTGACAGAAAAGGACTGTTGTATTTGCTTTTTAAATCAACAAGTGTGGATGTTACTCCTGGGTCAGTTGCATGATTGTGAACCATGTGGCACCAATGCCCCTCCTCCCTGTATCCACCCTCCCCTCACTATTCTCAATTACCTTTTAAAAAAATTCTAATTATTTTCTATCTTTCTTTTTAAAAAACTTTTGAGTGTTAGTTCAAGGCTGCAGAGTGCCTAAAGACATGGTGGCAGCAAGCAGGGAGGTGAGGTTAACAAAGGGTTCAGGAAGAGAGCACAATCATAGAATCATAGAATTGTAGAGTTGGAAGAGACCACAAGGGCCATCCAGTCCAACCCCAATCTGCCATGCAGGAACTCTCCATCAAAGCATCCTCAAAAGATGGCCATCCAGCTTCTGTTTAAAGACCTCTAAAGAAGGATACTCCACTATGCTCCAAGGAAGGAGTGTGTTCCACTGTCGAACAGCCCTTACTGTCAAGAAGTTCCTCCTAATGTTGAGGTGGAATCACTTTCCTGGAGCTTGCATACATTGCCCTGTCTCCTATTCTCTAGAGCAGCAGAAAACAAGCTTGCTCCATCCTTAATATGACACCCCTTCAAATACTTAAACAAGGCTATCATATCACCTCTTAAACATCTCTTCTCCTGGCTAAACATCCCCAGCTCCCTAAGTCCTTCCTCATAGGGCTTCATGGTCTCCAGACCATTCACCATTTTAGTCACCCTCCTTTGGACACACTCTAGTTTCTCAACGTCCTTTTTGAATTGTGGTGCCCAGAACTGGACACAGTATTCCAGGTGGGGCCTGACCATAGCAGAATAGAGTGGCACTAATACTTCCCTTGATCTAGACACTATGCTTCTATCAATGCAGCCTAAAATCTCATTGGTCTTTTTAGCTGCCACATCACACTGTTGATCAAGCAACTGGAAAATGTGTAGTGATGGCTTCCTAAAAGCAGTAAGTTTCCTTTTTTAAAAAAATTAAAAGCATGACTGTTGCAAGACCAGGGCTGTGTGCAGTAACGTCCCTTGTTGCATTGTTCATTGCAGACATGCTGAGCAATGATCAGGACTGACCTTTCAAATCAAGACAGAGTGCATGCAGCAAGAAATAATGGAGCCACTTACTCGTGCACCTACACACAAACAAACATATCCACACACAACAGAATAGGCAATAGCTGCAATCCTCCATGCAGCTAGTCTTACTGAAGTAAAAGTGTACAGGCTGTAACTCTCTCTGTGTACTCCATGAGGCACATTGCTAATGTGCATGCTTATGTGGATGCCCACGGAGGTATTTTAAGCAATTGGTTACTGGCTTCCTGCTCTGTTAATTATCACTGCATCCATAAGCAAACAGATTCTGGACTGGTGACTCAGAATGGACACAAAAGGCGCTTCAGGTTTCACAAGCCCACCCTAGTGCCAGGTGCCAAGGAAACACTTGCTGTAAATGCCTGCTTCCCGCTTGTAAAATAAATTGATGAGTGATGCACCAAGACAGAAACTGAAATTAATCATTTGGAGGCTAAGAGCTCTTTTTTTTACTCTTGGCTGTCAAAGCTTTTGGAAAATGGATTCATCTTACAAGGAGATACATGCCTGGGGTTCATGGTGTGCTGGGTGAGGATCAGGGAATGGCTTTTCCATATTTTATTGTGGGAATACTATACAGCCAGCTCTTTGTTTATTTGTTTTACTATGATTGTATAAATTGGACAGAGGAGGCATTCTCTTCTTTGGGTAGCACAGAATCATAGAATTGGAAGAGACCACAAGAGCCATCCAGTATAAGCCCCTGCCATGCAGGAATACACAATCCAATTAAATTGTACTGATCATCAGTTGACATTTATTCCACTGATGGCTTCTTCTCAACACAACCTAGGCTGGATCCACACATTGCAGAATTAATGCAGTATGACACTGGTGTGGCTCAGTGCTAAGCAATTCTGAGATTTGTGAGATATTTAGCCTTCTCTGTCAGAGAGCTCTGGTGCCCCCACAAACTAGAGCTCACAGGAATTCATAGACAGAGCTATAACAGCTAAAGCGGTGTCAAACTGGATTGATACTGCAGTGTGGCATCAGCCCAATAATGTTTCTAGAATTGTTACAGTTCTGTGGCAGAGTTTCCTTGGCATTTCCCTGACGGATAAGACTAGGAAGGAGCCCTGTATGAAAGTCCAGATAGCAGCTGAAGCGGCTTCATTGGCTGCTGGTTCACTTGTAGGTGCAATTCAAAGTACTAGTCATGACCTGTAAAGGCCATACAGTTTGAATCCACACTGTCCAAAAGATCTTATCTCCCAAGATGAGCCTGCCTGAGTTTCAAGATCCTTCAGGGAGGGCTTTCATTTGGTCCCAAAATCACCATGAAAATGTTTGGTGATTACAGAGGAGAGAGATGGTGGAGTACCCTGCCATAGGAGGCTATGTTACCCCTTCTCTGCTCTCTTTCTGCTCAGAGGTTGAAACATTTGTTTACTCAGCCCTTTGAGTGTTAAATATCTGGTGCAGAGTGTGTGTTGTATTGTAATGGGGGCCATCTTGTGAGCCACTTTGGGTTACATATTGGAAGAATAGCGAGATATAACTAGAATGAATGAATAATTCAGAAGCTTTCAGTCAGTGAGGACAACTGACTAAATGGGCAATTGACCAGGCTGTCTGCTTCTGTGTGTGGCAGCTTCTTATGAGCCTATAAACGAAATCCTAACCTTCCAGCTGTCGATGCACATGATCACTTTCCAGCTTGCATTTCATATGCAAGGGAATCTTGTACCACCTTTCCCATGCCATAGCCACTAACATAGCCTTGTTAGTCTGGCAAATCAGTATGCAAAGAGATCTTGCAACACCTTTGAGACTAACTGAAAGTCAGAAGTTGGTTGTATGAGCTTTTGTAGGCTTGAGCATCAGAGGAAGTGGGCTCAAGTCTACAAAAAGCGCATGCTACCAACTTCTACTTTCCATTAGTCTCAAAGGTGCTGCAAGATCTCTTTGTATACGGATTTGCCAGACTAACATAGCTATGACTTCAAATCCCACCAGCTTGTAATTATATACATTTACCTAAGATTACGAACAATCTTGCAATTAACGTAAACAAAATGGATGCTCCACATGGAAAGCCAAGTTCAAGAACTTGCTTCAAAGAGTAAAGAAGCTATACTCGGTTTTAAAGCGAAGGCTGGACATACCTCAGGTGAGCACAACTGACCAATTGAGACACTTAAAGGCCCAAACATTCTTCTTGTTGGGCGTGCAAATGGGTTCTTCCCACTCCAGATGAATCCATGCTCTCACTAAGGAAGAGCAAGTACATCCTTTTTCTAAGGATGAGATTCAGGTATAGTTCTCACTGAGGTGATGAACTTGTACTTGAGCTTTGAATGCTTATGAAATAATTTTCTTGTCTATAGCACAGAGTCCAAAAATGTTGCCTTAAATATGCAATATAAAATGTCTTCTTTTTTTTAAACCCAAACAAATAAAATACATCCATCCTTAAATTTAAGTTCTGCACGTATTATGAGGTTCCCCCTTTTTATATAAAAATCAATAAAATAACCACACACAGTCTTCATTTCATCTGAACCTCTACCGGAGACCTTTGGAATGGATACAATTTCCCTGAATCTCCTGAGCAATGTTATTTTAATTCTTTGATCGGAGACCTGTTACAATAGAAAGAACACCCTTCCCTTCTACCAACCCACCTCACTCTCTGGGACAGAAATAAACCCTCTGGCCACTTTTGTAGAACAGCTGCACAAACAATGCAATTTAGACGGATGCATAATGACACTTGATAGAGTTTTGGCCTCCCTGCCTAACCTTTGTTTTTGTCAATTAACTCAGACAAATCTCTCTCTCAGCTGGGTAATAAGGAGGGAATGAGACACAACACAGATCAAGTCTTGCTAACTGCAGGGCTCATCCATTAACACCTTCAACACCAGTGAAAGGACCCAGCATTGACACAGAAAGAGGACACAGCAGCCATAATGTTGATAAAAGTACCATATACCCAAGGAATCAAAGAGATTCACCTCAACATTCAACCATTGACTTTAGGGGCTACCAACAAAATACAAGCCATCTTCCTTTTAACAAAAAATGGGTAGAAGTTTGCTTTGACATGTGTCCCGCCATTTTTCGCATAGTCTAAACTAGTTTAGAGATGTTTTATTTGATTAATCATTTATTTGATTTATTAAGATACTAATGTGGAAAGATACACAACTGAGCACTAAGGTTAGAATCGTCCAATCCATTGTATTCCCTATCACCATGTATGGATGTGGAAACTGGACAGTGAAGAAGGCGGAGAAGAGGAAATTCAACTCTTTTGAGATCTGGAGAAGAGTTCTGAGAAGACAGTGGATAGCCAAAAAGACAAACAAGTGGGTTCTTGAACTGATGAAACCAGAAATTTCCCTGGAAGCCAAGATGATCAAACTAAGGCTGTCGTACTTTGGCCAAATCATGAGAAGGGAACATTCATTGGAAAAGTCAATAATGCTAGGAAAGGTGAAGTAGGAAGAGAGGAAGACTACATGCCAGATAGATAGACTCAAAGCTTGAAGAATTCACAGCCATCTAACTCCATTGCCTAACTAGCTAAGGCAAAGGCGAACTTTCAGATGCGCTTAATCCTGGTGACTTCACTGTGACTAAATCTCTTTCAGTTCAAAGAATCCATCTTAATTGATTTGTGGATCAGGGTGACTAAAATTCTTCTGCTTAGCAAACTGCCCTGGGGTTTGTTTCCCCTGTGTGTAATGAAGATGTCGGTTCCACCTACATAAAATGTCATAAGCTCTAAGGTCTCTCCCATTAAAAAGAAACGGCTCAGATGGAAGGCCCTGGTGAATGAGAAGGCATTGTTAATCTACAGTTTATTTCCCACTCGCAGATTGCAGGGATGTTCTACATGGAGAGTGTTCTTTTGTTCCTTGTTAGGGTTATGACATCTCTTTATGTACCATGTACATTCATTGAAATGGAGCAACAGGACAAATTGGGATTGCCCAACCTGTTCTCTTTGACTTGCATCTATGCCTTGGGAACAGCTTCAGTGAAGTCAGTGCAGGAATGACTACAACGCTTTGTTGAAACATCTTCATTTATTCGAAGATATGGGCCATAGGAGCATTCATCCTATGTATCGTTGTCTTTCCCCCCTCATTCAATTAGATTTTAAAATCTCACATTTTCCTGTTTGAGAAAAATAATTGTGGGTATCTTCACTAGCTTTTCAGAGTACCTGTCTTTACTTTAATATATTTGTATCAAAATTTTCACCAAACTAAAGTCTCACCCAGCCAAGTTCAGTATGTGCAGATGGAGAGGTATAACAGTAACACCACTATCAGTACAATGCATTGACAAAATTGTCTCTATTGTGTCTGACTACCATAAAGTTTTTAAAGATGAGGAGCCTGTCAGGAAAAAAAGAAGAGGCAACTCCTAATTCAGCATTACAGTCAAACCATGGTTGAAAACCCTGAGATACAAAGCAAGAACTAAGCACACAGATACATCTGTTCTCTGTCCCAAAGAGGGACAGAGATGGAAGAATATCAGATAAGAGGTCTGCATGTTTAACTGTCAAATACGGGCAGTTAGAGACAGAGAGAGAGTTGAGATGTATCCATGGATAAAATATGTATCCATGTCAGTCTTATGTTTATCATAAAAATGACTATATTGCACCAGAAGTGAACTGATATCCATAAACACTCACACTAAAATAAAACTCATTGATGCTGCTAGATTCTTTTTTCCCTCCCTCTCTCTCCTTTTCTTATAGAGATCAAATAGAGACTCAGGAGCTCAGGAGATAGTGAAGTGTTGAGTAAGAAGTTCAGGGGAAAAGCAGTTACACTGATATTAAACTGGATGATGCACTGAAATAAATTCAGGGCCAGCATACATGAGAACTCTTTGCGGTGAAATAAGTATTTACTGTAGTTTCGTTTTAGATTTGTGCCTGGGAGTTCTTCATTTAAGGCTTCATAGTAGGAAATGGTGATGCAATTACAAACCAAAACCCAACAGAAAACACATTAGCTTGTCAAATTTTATCATCTCCTTAGGTTAGGACTGACCAGTGAAATAAGAGACAGGGCTCCTATTCCTTTAATTGTTAAATAGAAGAAGGAATTTCAGCAGGGGACCTGAGCACAAGGGTGGGCAACTTGTGGCAGACCTGGGGGCACCTCTGTGGCCTGGGACACTAAGAGTCACATTAACTACTGAACAAGAAGCAAACCCTCCCCTATAAAACAAAACATACCATGTGGCTGAAAGTCCATTTCTGATGTTCGGTTTTTAGTACAGTACTTAGAAGGGAGACTGCCAATGAATACCAAGTACTGTATACAATATTTCAAAGGAAGGCAATGGTGAACCTCCCCTGAATAAATCTTGCCAAACTAAAAACAGCCCCACCATACGATAGGGCTGCCATTAGCCAGAGTCAACTTGAAGGCACATCATCTTCACTTGTGTGGAGCCTTTTCTTTGACAGAGGTTCAGTGGGAAAGGCCCATAGCTCTGTGGTAGACCATATGCCTTGAATGCATAAAGGTTTCCAACTTCAGTCCCTGGTATCCTGGATTAAAAAGATCAGGTGATATGTAATGGCAAAGTTCTCTGCATGGGATTCTGGAAAGCCACTGAATACCGGAAAAGATCCTACTGAGCTAGAATGGAGTAGGCAACTGTGGTAGCTTACAGTTGTAAACCGCTTAGACACTGCTTAGACACTGAAGCGGTATATAAATGAAGCTTGTTTGTTTTTTTGTTTTTGTTTGGTAGGGCCAAATTTCACCTGAATACTCTTTGGCAGGCCAAAGTACTCCCAAATACCCAATGTAGAAGTGATCAGATATTGTTTTGATACTTTCAAGGATTTAGGAACTGGAGTGACTGGGTGTAAAATTAAATAATCCACCATAGATAGAGGTCTCCAGATGTAGTGATGGTTCTGCAGTGGGCCTTTGGTTTCTGCTATGGTTCCAGGACCCCCCGTGGATACCAAAAACTGTGGATACTAAAGTTCCATTATATACAATGGCAAAATCAAGGTTTGCTTTTTAGATTTTAAAAAATATATGGGCCCAAACAGACAGGCAAAAATAAAGCTGCTTCGGCTCACTTTGGAGGTATGCTGTTTAAATGGTGCATGCGTCCTAAGAGGCCGGAATCCGCTCCAAAGCCACACTGCAGTCCTAACCACTAGAGCGCAGATTTGGGCAGCTTCTGGCCTCTTAAGACGTGTCTGTCATTTAAATAGCATACCTCCAATGTGACCCGAAGCAGCTTTATTTTGGCCTATTTGGGTCCATATATTTTCAAACTGTGTATAGTTGAATCCATGGAATCAGAATCCCTGGATATGGAGGGTCAACTGTATTTGCAGCCATTCTGTCCCCTGTCAAAAAAATAGAATTGTTTTTAGGAGGTTGGAAACTTTGCGGGCGAATCAACGGAGGACATATAAAGCTGGGCTGCCTTTTTCCAGCCCAGGCTAGATGGAAAAATAGTGACATTTGATAATAATCCAGTTTCCTATTAAAACCTCACCCAGCCCAACATGATGTAAAGGTTATCTCTCACTTGAGAAATACAGGAGGCTTAAATCGTCCACACTTAAAATGAAAGCAGGAAAGAGGCTTATCAAAGCCCTATAAATCACTGGGAAGATAACTCTTATTTTCATAGGCCTTCAAGCCTCTAAAGGGGAGGTGATACATGTTGGACCTGGTGTCAGCCTGCAACTGTGTGTCATATTCCACCGTAGCTTTCCAGACACATAAATCAAGCTGATCACCAACTGGGTAAGTGTTTCTATTTTGATACTAGTTTATATAATATTTAGATCCCAAGGTACAATGATTCAACTGGGAGACTCCAGCTGGTAGGATCAAACATGAGCAAAACAGTACGGCGAAATTAATTTTGTTCTACAAAGCTTAAAGCAAACTTTCCCCCCTTTTTGTTAATGACTGAGTAACTCAGGAGGAGCTAAAATTGAGGTATTGCTTTATTATTAATTTTCTTCAAATCTTAAAAGATCTTTTTTCACACCTTTTCACATAGAAATGAAGGTGGGAAAGGAATGTCAGGTAACCAGTGCCTTCCATGATAAGTTTTATTCCAGACTTTAAAGGAACTATCTAAAGTCCTGAACCTATTTGGGCAATAAGGTTCAGCACTTTGGAGAAATCCTTTAAAGTCTGGAATAAAAACGGAGCAGATTCATTGCCCTTCTGACATCACCTACCATTAATTTAATGAATGCTCCCATGTCCTGATCCAGGCACAAGGAGTTTACTAGGAGATTAAGAAGGACGTTCTTCATTTCACAAGGGTTCCCCATTGAAATCAATGAAGTACTAGAGAGTCGAGACACGTTGAAAAAAATATCAGCTGCCATGAAAGCAAGAAGGCTAGTGCTTTTTTTCATCACAGGCCACTCCAAAAATAATAAAGGCCATATTTTGCTGAGAAGATGTTTATTTCACACAAAATAACCCTTCCTACAATGTTCACCAAATCCTGGAAATGTGGAAATTCATTGAAAAAAATGCACAAAAACATTCGTGATCGTGTCCATCTGGGAGAAGACTTTGGGACCAAGCACAGATTTGTATCTTTAGTGCAAACTGGTAACATTAAGATCTTTCTGAATGTAAATGTTGTCCATCAATAGGACATGGCTTGGATTACAATCTTTCTGCAATTTTGCATTCTGTCCTAAACATCTGAGAATGATATATCTGTATTAGGACAGCAAGGATGAGATTGGTCATCTGGTCATTTCCAATGTCTGCAATGGGCTACATCATTTCCATTCCCAGGAAAACCAGAAATGATGTCAGCTAATACTTTTAAAATGAAGAGGGAAAGATAGCTGAACAAGTAATAAAAGCAAATATGTTAAGACAACAGCCAAGCCAGTTAATAGGTGAGAGGAAGATGGATGCCTAATACAATCTTTGACTTAACAGAATGTCAGAAAGAGGCCAACCCTACCATTAGACAAGAAAGCCATTTACCTTAAGTAATAGCAAATCCCTTTCAACTTGGATAGGACTAGTAAATCCTCCTCAATAAATCCAGCAAAAAAGATGGTCGGGCAAAGTGTGCACAAATCCTTGAAAAAGCTTTCTAGCAAGTATTTATCTTTGGCTCAGTGTCAGTTCTTTGGGTTTGGGGGCCCATATGGGAAGAACCTATGAGAAGACACGCCTGACAGCCCTCGCACGTGACGAGGGCACCACAGCTGCAGTGCACCCACCAGACGCTGCGCGTACTGGCAATGTCGCGGCTGCGCCACCTCCAAACAGGGTGGCACAGTTGCAACATCACCGCGGCGGCGCTGGCACTTTAGGGTGCGGAAGTGCACTGCAAAAAAGGAGCCGCTTCCCGGTGTTCCTTTTTTGCTCCACAGGAGCGCCGTGCAATTTGGTTGCTGTGGCGCTCCTGTGGAGCAAAGAGAGGCACTGGGGATGCACCTCTTTCTGGTGGTTTGTACCCCGCCATAGTTGCATGGAATTTGTGAGTTCTGTTTCCTGGTCCAAAATGAAATGTTACATATTTTAAGCCAATTCTGACTGCATTCAAGGGAGGACTTGTGGAAGTGGGGGAAGATACCATCTCCTGCATTGTCTTTGATTGGTCCAGTCAAAGACAGCAGTTAAGGCTGTGATATCCAGGTACACATTGTGGGTAAATAACCTACAGCAATTGGTCCTAAGTGTTTTATCACTCCTCACTCTTTTTAAGAAGTAAATGCAGTTAGGCTATGTGGGGCTTTTAAGTAAACATGCATTGGATTGGGCTGGAAATACATTTGGGGCCTGAGCGACGGAAGGAAAAAAAGTATTTCAAAATTGCATGGCGGATCTATCATCACAAGGCCATCAGCACCTTTGTATAGACATACGATGACGCATTCCTACAATTTTGCTTTCACGACAATCGTTCCCATGGGTTTTTCTTTTCTTCTTTTTTTTAAAAATCTTAATCTCATCCAACCTCTCTGGTTGCATTTTTTTTCACAATGTATGTGAAGCAACTGTTGCATGGCTCCCACACACCACTTAAGCACACCAAGCCACAGCTATAATACGCGGATTCTTCTCTTGATTCTTTTGTATGAAAAGCCATTCATCCACATAGCTGAGGATGAGTTCTTTATTTATATGAAGATCATCAAATAGGTGGACATGTGCACAGTTGGATTACCAAGAGCAACAAAAATCCAGAGAAGATTATAAACTCTGATAAAGGTGGAGGAGGAAGGGTAGGACAGTAACTGGGAGGGAGAGCAACAGAATAATGCTTCCATTCAAGGAACATTGAGTAGCATCTATTTGGGGACTTTGCAGTTAAGTCTAGTGGTACATAGTTATTAAGGGTCTAAATATAGCACCAGAAAATCCAGAACTTGAATGGAAAATGGGGCAGGATGTATTGCTGGCAGCAAGCTCAACAGGTCGCTCATTGCATTCACTGGGGAAGATGTGAAAAGCAGATCCTTTTAGAAGCATTTTGGAACATAATTAGTTCCCCCCCCCTTTAAACAAAAATAAACATTTATTAAAAGACATATCAGTTAAAATCTTAACAAACACTCATGTGACTCACTCTCTCTCTCTCTCTCTCTCTCTCACACACACACACACACATACACACACCACACACACACATATATATATATTCTCATATGTATAGATACAGTCCACAACTAGAGAACAGATATAAATTGGTGGGGGGCAACTGGTAAAGGAAATATCCTGTTGTCTATTCTCACAAGTTTAACTGAACGGTGTTCCCCAATGTCAAATGTCACTTTTTATTAAACCCAGTATATAATTTCCCCGATAATTTTGTCCAATTTCCCTAATTACCTTGTTTAAGAAAATAGCACAATTTCAATCATAGACCTAATCCATAGATGATAATATAATATAATATGATATAATATAATATAAACTTCTGCCAAGGTCTTCTTTATTTGCATAGGAAGTAATGTCTATTCAATCTGTAATTCAACCTGACTTCCCATAATGTGCAATTCTGTGCC
>NC_056527.1:141911149-141932241 GCF_019175285.1 Sceloporus undulatus
TATTATTATTATTATTATTATTATTATTATTATTATTATTATTATTATTAACCTTTATTTATAAAGTGCTGTAAATTTACACAGCGCTGTACATACAATCTATTGATCGGAAAGGGCTGTATCTCAGATTGATGCCAGCTTATTCTTCCAGTATTTACATATGCAAAGGCAGCCATGCAGACCAGAGGACCTTGGGTTGGCACTAGGTTGGCATCATCCTGTGTGGTAACTCATGGTGCCACACCATACCAAACTGAATCCTTAGTAAAAACAACTTTATACTAAGGTTACTCGTAAAACTGTCTCTTTAAATTACAATGACACACACACACAGCCTAAATATATTTCCATGTGCATTGTTTCATGTAGTTAAAGTGAAAATTGGGTAAGATGTGACTTTTTAAAAGAAAAAATAATATTTTTTGAAAAAATTAAAAAATGGTTAAATTAACATTTAAAAATTAAAATTTAATTAAAAAACAAATGGGATGTCTCCGTTCTTCTCCCACTGATCCTCACCCCACTCCCACTATCTCTTCAGCATTTTAAAAGGATGCATGCAAATGCTACAGTCAATTTCTGCCCAAAGGCAGATGTTTGGGAAGCAATGGTGCCACCTCCCCAAGATGTCACCTTCTGCTGTCCGCACCCTTTGCATCCCCCTAGTGATGCTCCTCGGTGATACCTTTATTAGGACAACCAAAAAGGTATTTTTTTTGTGGGTATTTCGGGCTATGTGGCTATGTTCTAGTTCACTTCCTCTGAATTTTCAGCATTCTCTGAAGATGCCGGCCACAGATGCTGACGAAACGTCAGGAATAAACTCTTCTAGAAGATGGCCACTTAGCCCAAAAAACCCACAACAAACTATGGATGCCGGCCATGAAAGCCTTCGACTACACATCAAAAAGATATTATCTGTGCAAGCCTTTGTAGCACACAGGTTTCCTCACTGGGCAAAGGTGAGTAAAATTTATGAATGATCTATGATTATAATAAAGTTGATTATTACATGGGTAAAATTTGGGGATAACATGGAAAGAGAGACTGCAGACAATCAAGACTATTCTTCACTCTTCTTCAAACCATAGCCCAGTAGTCCTCACCTCATTTGGAACAATGAAGGCAGTGAAATTTCCATCATGATCGTACTGTGTCTATATGGATATTTGGTCATTATTGTATTTTTTCTTTGTACTGGCTGTATGCCGTAATAAATAATGATGATAACTGTTTCCAAAGGGCAAAAGTAATTGCCTAACTATGCATTAATTCAGCAAGAGGGAGAGGAGAGAAAGGGTGGAATCTTGCCCATCCCAGTAGGCCCAGGCAAAAGCAAACTGCTGCAGCCTCTTCTAGCTTGTTTGTTATTCCTCATGAATAAATGTTGCCATCTTGACCACACTCTGACGTTGCTTGGCCACACACGTCCTAGTTTTCAACTGTGAAATGTTGGGAGGATATAGGAGGTTATGGAGGGAGGCATAGGGATGTCATTTCCTATGTCAGTCTTGTGTCTGCCAAAGCTATGCTGATGTCTAGCAGTTAGCTTTTTTGGTCTCTTGATGTCTAAAGAGTAAGCATGCATTCACAGACTTAGAACCTTATCGCACACATTATTTTCCCCATTATGAGAACTGGAAGGGGCTGCTTGGGGCCGTGCATGACCGGGAAAAAACGGATTTTACCACACAGCAAATCGTCCACAAAATGGCCCCGTTCCATTCCCTGGCACCAAGCCATCCGCATTCATTGCTGTGGGGCACCATTTTGCTCAATCAGAAAACTTCCGACCCAAACATTTAACTCTCCCCAGCACTGAATGGGGATGTCTTTGCACCGGGGAATAGAATGGGGCCATTTTGTGTACGATTTGCTGTGCGGTAAAATCCGGTTTTTCGCGGTCGCACGTGTCCTTGCGCATCACCTTCCAGTTCCCATAACGGGGAAAATAATGTGTGCGATAAGGTCCTATATGAATAAGGTTTAACTCAAATCCTCTGGCTTTATTAGCTTGTAATCATAAGCCACATCTCTTTCCTCCTGCTTATTTCATCCCATTCACATTGCTTGCTTACTTATTTATTAAAATGTTTTAACATTTTGTCCTACATCTGAGGATCTCATGGTGACATAGCAATATGCAGTCACTTGTTTTGTTTTATTTTAAACTAAATCTTAGTCATTTTAAAACAAATAAATAACATGCCACTGGGATTTATTTATTCTTTTCAGGTTACCTTTCAGCCACATTAGGTCTCCAAGCTGCTTGTTAGAAAACAGCAGAATTAAAACCATTAAAAAAATTAAAATACGTTCATGTTTTTGTGGGCCAGGAAAATGGAAGATCTTGCATATACTTTCTTTTTTAAAAACCTATTCATGGATTAGTTTGAATCACACCATCTTCTCCTGCTGTGGATGAGTTAAGATCTTCAGACAACAAACTCTGGGTTAGCAAATACATGGCAGGGATTGCTAATGAATTTAGCAATTTGACATTACCCAAATCTTAGGTAACAAAACTTCCCTCTTGTGGACTGTTATCAATGATAATTAATTCTGGTTAACCTACTTTACATCCATCATCCTAATCTGTGGCGATAATAACATGTAATTATTTTTTCAGTTGCATCTTCTGTGCAGCCTTTTGACAAATACAGAAACATAGCTGAAATATATATCTGAATGATCTGAAGGGCTCAGTTCTCTTTGTTCCAGTGACATCCATGGATTACATCCACCAAAATTGTAACGTTGAGGCGGGGATCTGAATGATCCTTCTATGGTTTGTGTGTGTGTGTGTGTGTGTGTCAGACGAATACACTTAAATTTAAAAGGGCAATTGTGTCTATAACCAGCCACCCAATTCCAGTTCAGTATGTGACTGACAGGATCCAACCTCACTGGCCTCAGGTGTAAATGAGCCTGATAAAAGGTATTATCCACAATATTGTGTTTGCTTTATTTAACCGGATTAATACAGCTGTTACGTTTCAGATAATAAGCTTTAGGTGGAAGGGTATCTCACAGACTGTATCCATTCCTCTCTCCCTTTCCCACAGCCTGGCACTGTCCCTCAGGAATGCCGTAACAGTATCCGTTCAATTAAAAGGGGGAAAGGGGTCCCGCTAAATGTTTCCCAGCAGAAATGGTTTCCACCCCGGATTTTGAAGAGTGTCCCAGATCAAATTTAAAACAGTGCTAGATGTGCCATGCTGGGACTCGTTTGACCTTGTCCACAGAGAATGCCATGTTGTGCTTGTGGGGTCACCAACACAACAACTGGACTGTTTTATAATATGCCATAAATCTGTTTGCTAGCCTGGTTTTCCATCAGGACAACAAGGCTGATCGAAGCTCAGAAATATCAGCACCCATGTTTTATTTGACAACCCAAACGTCTCTGATACGTTTCTGCAGATTCGAAAACCATGTAGTTCAGCCCATGGAGGGTTCAAGAGCTGTGATCATTCCATGAGTTGGAAACCTATGGGCTCTTTCTACTCTCTCCCTTTGTGAAGGGCAACAAAACCAGCACAGTAAGCATGCTTCCCGAGTGTCACAGTTTGGCAGGGATAGTCCCAATTAATCCTCTGTCATCTCACTTTTTCAGCTCCTTTTAAAATGTCCTGGTTTCTCTCTCCATCTCTTATTTTCCCTGTTCATCCTGCCTCAGTTCAGCTGATGCAAAATGATTTCTAACTGCCAAAGTATTTTGCACTTGATCAATTCAGGAGAGAAAAGAAGACAATAGGAAACAGAACCTTCTCCTTCCCAGTAAGCTCTGGCAAAAGCAAATTGCTGAAGTCTCTTCTAGCTTGTCTCTTATTTTTCATGAATAACTTTCTGCCATCTTAACTACAGTATGATTGGCCCTAGTTTTAATCTCTGAAATGCTGGAGGATATGAGCAAGGAGCAATGGCGTTACTGCAAAATGAAAAAAGCAGCCATTGCCTTGCATAGTAGATCCCATGGAAAGTGGTATAGCCTGCTTCTACTTTCCATTTTGAACGTGTTCTTTAATTTATCTTCTTTACCAAATTAACAGGGGGAAGGAATACATTTTGAATTTCCATCACACATATATAATCTGACCTGGAAACAGGTTGTCTGACAGGTCTGTGTATTTATAGATTCCAACTTGTAATACAGCTGCTTAGAAACTGGTTTCCTGGTTCAGCGCTCACCTCTGGCTCAAAAATATGGTGGCCTTTCTTTGGACCTTCCATCTACAGTGGTGGCAATAATACTGACCTACATTCCAAGGCAGTTGTTACAATTACAGACAGTGGCTGGAATCTTGTTTGCTGTCAATTGTCAGTCGGTGGCAGCAACAGGAGTAGAAAAGATGCATCATGTATGAAGGAAGGGAAGCACTGTAGAAATAAGATGCTCAAAGCCAAGAAATTTTGTCTGCCTTTCTTTGCTGCTAGGGCATCACCCTGGAAAGGTTGCAACCACTAGTCTAGTCCACAAGCAGGATTCTATCCAATGTATGGAAAGCACTTTGAAACACTAGACTTCTGCAGAATCATAGAATCATAGAGTTGGAAGAGACCACAAGGGCCATCCAGTCCAACCCCATTCTGCCATGCAGGAACTCTCAATCAAAGCATCCCCGACAGATGCCATCCAGCCTCTGTTTAAAGACCTTTAAGGAAGGAGACTCTATCACCCTCCGAGGAAGGAGTGCATTCCACTGTCGAACAGCTCTTACTGTCAGGAAGTTCCTCCGAATGTTGAGCTGGAATCTCTTTTCCTGGAGCTTGCATCCATTGTTCCGTGTCCTGTTCTCTGGAGCAGCAGAAAACAAGCTTGCTCCCTCCTCAATATGACATCCTTTCAAATATTTAAACAGGGCTATCATATCACCTCTTAACCTTCTTTTCTCCAGGCTAAACATACCCAGCTCCCTAAATCGTTCTTCATAGGGCATGGTTTCCAGACCCTTCACCATTCTATTTGCCCTCCCTTGGACACGTTCCAGTTTATCAACATCCTTTTTAAATTGTGGTGCCCAGAACTGGACAAAATATTCCAGGTGGGGCCTGACCAAAGCAAAATATAGTGGCACTATTATTTCTCTTGATCTAGACACTATACTTCTATTGATGCAGCCTAAAATCGCATTGGCCTTGTTAGCTGCCGCATCACACTGTTGACTCATGTTCAACTTGTGGTCTATTTGGACTCCTACATCCTTTTCACCTGTAGTTTTGTTCAGCCAGGTGTCCTCCATCCTATATCTGTGCATTTCATTTTTCCACCCTAAGGGCAGTACCTTACATTTCTCCGTGTTGAATTTCATTTTATCAGCTTTGGCCCAGCTTTCTAGTCTATTCAGGTCATTTTGAATTTTGATCTTGTCCTCTGGGGTATTCCTCCTAATTTGGTGTCATCTGCAAGTTTGATAAGTATGCCTACAATTCTGTCATCCAAGAAGGGACAAATGTGTCAAACAGTTGTGCTGTGCTGGGTGTGTGTGTGTGTATTGCTGCAGTCCTCTTTTTTCTTTTTAATATTCCAGAGTGTTTTCTGATCATTTCCAGCACTGGGTGCAAACTTTTATTCCCACCCTATTATTTAAACAAAAATAAATAAATAAATAATATTGAGTGTCACAGTGCACCACTGAAACAGCACTGCTGCACTATGATTCTTACACACAAACACACATACACATATATATGAAAAGCAGAGAGGAGGAAAGGTGTCCTTCAAACCACTTCAACAATCTATGCCTCTATTTTCTAAAAAAAAAAAGAATGGAAGAGACCTGATGCAAATCCAAGAAATTACTAAATACTTCCTAAAAATAATGAAAGGAATGGATGCAACCCAAGGTGTATAGCTTGAAAACCTGTGCTTCTTTAAAGCAATCTAGAAGAGCCTTTAGGTATTACAGGTATTACAGTATTACAGGTTGAATATCCTTCCTCCAGAATTCCAAAATCTGGAATACTCCAAAATCCAAAATTGTCCACAATTTTGTGTGGAGTAACACCTTTGCTTTCTGATGGTTCAGTGTACACCAACTTTTTTATGCACAAAAGTATTAAAAATATTATGTATAATATGCTATGTGTATAAAGTGTACAAAAAGCAGCAAGGAATTTCATGTCTAGACTCCAAGTCATCTCATTATGTGTATACAAATATTCCAAAATCCAAAACTCTTCCAAGCATTTCAGTTAAGGGAGACTGAACCTGTATATACAGTCACCATTATTATGCCCTTGAACACAATGGACTAAATTCCATTGTTAGTTCTGGCTAGAGTAAACCCATTGAATCAGTGGGATTCCACAATTTATTGAATGGATCTACACAAGTTGGCCTGCCAACAGGATTCCAGGCAATGTATTTTTATATATTTTGATAATATTTTAGAAGAAAATTGATTTATTTTAGAAGAACAAAGCAGGGTAGAGTAAACATCTAAGTCACATTGTATCATTATAGTAAATGGAGCAAAGAAGGACCGAAATTGACTCATATTTACCCACAGTTTTGACAGATAGCGATCATCTTTACTCCAAGTGTGTTTTGCTAAGCAACTTAATGCTGCAATAGATTATTCACTTAAATGCAGAAGCATCAATTGAGCTTTCTAGCAAGACTGAACCTGATCAAAGGACCACCTGATTCCATCCATGTTTATTTGGAAACAAGCCCTGATATACTTTACATAAAGATTAGAGTTTGATATTCAAAAGAGCTCCATCCAAAAACACCTGTGTGCAAAAGAGAATTGTGCATGACTTTTTAAAAGTGTTATAGATTTACAGGGATCTGACGCTGCATCCCGATCCAAGAGCGCACAATGATCAGCAACCTGATGGGGCCTAAATATCCTAAAGGTACCAGATCCCTTCTGGTCGTGGAAGCTAAACAGGGTCAATTCAGGTTAGTACTTGGATGGGAGACTGCAAATGAATACCAGGTGCTTTAGGCTGTATTTCATATAAAGGAACTGGCAAAACCACCTCTTGAGTATTGCATGCCTAAGGAAACGCTATGAAAATGAGGTCACCACAAATTGGCCGGCAAATTGAAGGCACATACAAAAGCACAGTGAAGATGGACACTGAAGATGGACTTTGGAGGCCTCAACTGGCCACACTTAATCCCACACTGATCTTGTTTTTGCTTGGTCTCATAGCTAAACCATATGGAGGCTTCAAAGCTTGGGATCCTTCGAATGAAAGACTGTGCTGTTCAGCTCACGGAGGATTCAGAAACTCCTGTGTTTCTATGGCCATGGCCCAAACTCAGAGGCTCCTTCTCTGTCATGTTTTGAAAAGTAACAAGCAGCACAAAAAGAGTAATGGTATCAGTAAAAAATCTGAGCAACTATGGCTTTGTGTCATATATACAATGGAGGATGATGTAGCCTTCCTCCAACCTCCATTTTAAACCAGTCTTTCCTGCCTGCTGAGGTATAGGGTTAAAAAACAAACAAACTCCCATCCTGCAGTGCTGACATTATAGTTTTCCTCTACTGTTGGTAGAAATAGATGCAGAAGCTGTGGATGCACCACAGAAATCCCAGCCCAGCTGATCACCTTCATCCATAGGAGCTCTGTTCTTTGCCAAAGTATGATCTAAGCTGTCAACACAAACAGAGAACTCATGCTAATGACATATAGATGTTACCACTTCCATCCCACGCATCCTACCGCTCTCGATACAGACACATCAAAAGCTGTAAAGTCCCTAGTCAATACTGTTCTATAATGATAAAGACATAAGAAGAGCCTGATTAGAGTGGATCATCCACCAGATGATTCAAGGACCCTCATGAGAAGGGTATAAAATAGACAACTTTCCCACAGTTTGTTCCTTGCAACCAGGAGAACACACATTTCCCAGACTTAGTTTAGTTCCTGAATTTGTTGCTAGCCATGGCCATTTTCACACACACTTTGCACATCGTAACATTTACACACTTTGCACAATATTTCTGTAGCACACATGCATATTTGGGGAACTGTTGTCATGTTCCTTCAAGCTGGCTCTGACTTATGGCAACAATGTCCTAGGGTTTTCTTGACAGGATTTATTCAGGGCAAGGAGGTTTGCCATTCAGTGAGAGACTCTGACTGTGATCTCTCTTTGGTTGAGAGAATGTAACTTGTCCAACATCACCCCAGTCGGTTTCCATGGCAGAGCAGGGATTTGAATCCTGGTCCTCTGGATTCCTAGTCTAACAGTCAACCACTACTCAATTTGGCAAACTAGAATTGTACACATTGGAGAGCAGGTAAAGGGCACATAATATGCATGGTCTGTCCCAGAGTAAATCATAACTGTAGGTACTTGCTTGATACCATGCACTCCTGAAAACAGTGAGACTAAATATGCACATGATTGTAGTATTAGGAATCCAGTTTGGGTTGGTTACTCTATGAAAATGATAAGATATTACAGTAGTGTCTTCATCAGACAATTGTTTTTCAAGGAATGAAAAAGAATTGACTAAGAATCATGTTTGCTTTTGCAGATACAGATAAGTTGTTGTTACTGTTCACATTGTCATCGTACTTAAATTACAGAGGATTTTTACAAAAACAAATCTAGTGCAATACAGTGAAATAATGTATATTTCAATAATTAGCAAAATATACCAGCGTGACTCCTAATGACATTGAAGTGGTATGTTTCTCCATCAGACAATCTAAGTTTGCCCATTTCCACAGCTTCTCATTCTGAACAGCCATTCTATGATCAACCGAAATATCCCATGTTTTCAATACCAACCAAGAATATACAGTACTATTATACTACATAGCATGGCAGGGGGTTGGACTGGATGGCCCTAGTGGTCTCTTCCAACTCTATGATTCTATGATTCTATGATTCTATGATTCTATACTACTGATTTAAAATCAGACATTTTACAGGAAGATCGGAGTTTCACACTGTTACTTTTGGAGACATGGATGGGGAAAATCACTCCCTCAGCAAATTACCCCTGCAAATTCAACATCTAGACAAGAGATAAATTGAAGAGAAAACAACTTTATTAAAGAAATGCATTCCTGGCTCACATTCTCTTAGTGTGACAGCTAGCAAAAGATAGGAGATATTCTCTGAGTACTCCTGAACACTTTATAGTCAAACAACAAACAACTTATATTTCTTTCTTCAACAGTTATCAGAATTCCCCAGACACTTTCCCAAATTCCGACCTTTATAAAGGGAGGGAATTCTCCAAATTATCACACAAAAAGATGACAGTCATACCAAAGAACCCCTAGTAGTCATCTACTTAACTCCAGAACTTGTTCCCAAGATCCTTTGAATGAGACTGCAGTTTTACTAAAGATATACAGTCAGCCCTCCTTATCTGTGGATTTTATATCCACAGATTCAAACACCCACTGTTTGAAAATATTCCAAAAAAGTCTAAATTCCAAATAGCAAAACTTGATTTTCCATTTTATATAAGGGACACCATTTTGCTATGCCACTGTCTTTAATGGGACTTGAGCATCCACAGATTTTGTTATCCACGAAGGGTCCTGGAACCAAACCCCAGCGGATAACAAGGGTCCACTGTATACAGTTTGCTTTAGCTAGGATGCATTTCAGCATTAAAATCTAATAGACAGTGTTTTTAATTTGAAAAGCACCAATAACTGAACTGAATAAATCTCCTCCCCCATTTTGCTGTCTTTTCCGCGCATCTTTTCTTCTCCAGTTTCTGGCTGAAATGGATTTTGCACTTTTTGCTAAGTAATATGTTCCTGTTCTTCCATGTTTTGCTGTGCGATGGGCTAGAAACTTGCCTGTGTAAATAGAAGTCAAGGTCATGGCACAGCCGCTGAAAACTAATGCGGAAGACCTTGTGAATTTGTGGCAATCCCTTGAGAGATTGGAGACAGTTGTGAGACTTAGCTGTCTGGGATTCCAGAATGCTTTTAAGGTTTCTGCTTGATCATAAAGGAGTTGTGTTAGATTGCTATGCTGCTTAAGCATAAGTCTGCAGACATCTTATCTCATTCCAGTCACAGTGGGATCTCCAAGAATATTGGAAAGGCATATTTGACCCTACCAACCAAGTGACTCCAAGATAAAACAAAGAGATTGTTGCCACTCCGGCCAACACAAATACTAAGAGATTTGACTCCCAACGCAAGAAGGATCAGTCCTTGCTGCACAGCTGTGAAGATGAAGTGATTAATTATGAAGATTATTATTCCAAGCATTCTTTGCAGCAGACTTTGCTGTAATATCTGGGCAAACTTTACACAGTTTCAATTAAGGGCGGTCATGCTTGGACAAAGTTACATGCTGTCGTCTCCTTTCACATTGCAGCCTTCCACAACGGGAAGATGTAAAAGTAAGTCAATTAAACTCCAAATGTTGGAGGAATATACAATAGATATTGAAAACAATATTTTCCCACAATGCAAAATTTTGCAACAGCCTAGTAACTTTCTCAGTATTTCTGTTTTTGGAGGCAACATCTCGTTTGAGAGCACCAGAGTTTAAATTCAGCTCTAATTACAGTCGTATTAATTTCACATATATGTCTCTCTCTGTGTGTTATTTTCATTTCCTTGATCACTGAATGTATCCCTTTTCAGGATTAGCCTTGCAATTCAGGCTTTAATTGCTGTGTTTAGAGACATGAGAAACCTCTAATTTGACATGGTTCTATTCTGTAATCATGTTGTCCTGACAAATCTAGGTGGTTTGGCCTATCTCTCTCCATTCCTCCCTTATAATGCCCCTTTCTGTGAAGATCTTGCTAAATTTTCCTCTTTTCCCACTGCAATGAGCTCTGACTAGGTGTAACTGCATCAGATTGCATGAATTCCCTCCCTTACAATTGTCTGTTGCATCCGTACTTCTCCATACTTGCTGCTTTCAGAAAGGGGTTTGCATGAACTACAAGATTCAGTTTGGACCCTAACTTGGAAAACAGACTGCTCTGGTTTGGGTCCATCTGAAGGCTGCCCGATTTCACTCAGGTTAGAATCATAGAATCATAGAGTTGGAAGAGACCACAAGGGCCATCCAGTCCAAGCCCATTCTGCCATGCAGGAACTCTCAATCAAAGCATCTGCAAAAGATGGCCATCCAGCTTCTGTTTAAAGACCTCTAAGGAAGGAGACTCCACTGCACTCCAAGGAAGGAGTGTGTTCCACTGTCGAACAGCCCTTACTGTCAGGAAGTTCCTCCTAATGTTGAGGTGGAATCACTTTCCTGGAGCTTGCATACATTGCCCTGTCTCCTATTCTCTAGAGCAGCAGAAAACAAGCTTGCTCCATCCTTAATATGACATGCCTTCAAATACTTAAACAAGGCTATCATATCACCTCTTAAACATCTCTTCTCCTGGCTAAACATCCCCAGCTCCCTAAGGCGTTCCTCATAGGGCTTCATGGTTTCCAGACCCTTCACCATTTTAGTCACCCTCCTTTAGACACATGGCTCCAGTTTCTCAACATCCTTTTTGAATTGTTTTACCCAGAACTGGACACAGTATTCCAGGTGGGGCCTGACCAAAGCAGAATAGAGTGGCACTATTACTTCCCTTGATCTAGACACTAGACTTCTATTGATGCAGCCTAAAATTGCATTGGCCATTTTAGCTGCCACATTGCACTGTTGACTCATGTTCAGTTTGTGGTCAACTTGGACTCCCAGTACAGTTCAAAAATCTCCATGCTTCCCCCCATGGTTAGAAATCAATCAATGGCTATCACTTTGTTTTTCTTGTTTCCAGAAATAGATGGAAGTGTAAAGCATATTTTAACCCAAGGAGGGACACCTGCTAGATTTCAGCAAAACTTGATTTTCCATTTTATATAAGGGACACCATTTTGCTATGCTGCTGTCTTTAATGGGACTTGAGCAGCCACAGATGTTGTTATCCATGAAACCAAACCCCAGTGGATAACAAATATAGGGAGGCTTATGCTTTGTGTTGTGTGCCTTCATTTCTGACTTATGGGGGTCCTAAGGTGAACCTTTCTTGGCAAGATTTGTTCAGCAGGGTTTTGCCTTTGCCTTCCTCTGAGGCCAAGAGAGTGTAAGTCAAAATCCATAATCCAAAACTCAGCATATAACTTTGTCCAAGCCACTTACACCACACTGGCTCCCCAAAGTTTTTGCTACAAACCATTACATTTTGATGATTATTTTTTTAAAGGGCAACTGATAATTTAAAAAAAAAATATTGGCAGCATCTACCTAAATTTGAAGTAACAGTTGTCTCTTCTTTCTGCATTGTAGGTACAGAACATATACACACCGAAGTCTAAAATAGTAGGACTAACAATAACAGCAGGAGAAACGTCTGTGGCCTCTTTTTTAAAACAAATCCAGCTGGCCAACTGTTCCCAGATCTTCATATTGTGGCCAATCCCACTCAAAAGAATTATATTTCAGGAGTAATCTGTAATAAATCCTGTCATAGTAACTAAGTGTTTGAACCAAGTGAGATTGTATCTGAATCAACTGAAATGTATAATTGTTTAAAACTGCATCATCCATGAGTAGCCACTGAATCATTTTATGACACGACAAAGACGGCTCATACTTGCGAAACTAAAGTGAGTAGCCCCTTTTGTCAACAAAAAGTTCATTAAAACCTATGTCTTTTAATATTAAGTACATCCCTCTCCGCCCAAGAAAAGTGGGTGTACTTTAAAACTGCTCAGAGCTAGTAGATACGCAGCAGGCATTATTTCCTTTTATAAAATAAAATCTATACAGAAGTTATCTTTCATACAACGGAGAAAGATAAATGGCACCTTGGAGCACAAGTTTACTTGCATGTTAGCATGACTGTGTTAAATGAGATTTATTCCCAGGAGAGAATGAAAACTTTAATGATGATGTTTGAAACCCACAAATGGTTTTGTCTCATTGCTCAGATTGCCTTGGGATTTCTGCATGGAAAGGTAATTCATGTATTCCAGCAGATCAGATTAAATAATGGATTTTCATTTTATAACGGAGACATGGTTTGCGTCACTACTCAAGGATCATAACTTGAGTAGAAAAAGTAACACAAAATCTTGCCTGCAGGTCTCTCATGGGGAGTTATTTTACTTCAAACCTCTTGGCTTACCGAAGGCGTAAAAGAGAAAGTTCAGAGGAAATTGATATGAAAATAGAAAATGACAAGATAATATTGTAGCAAGCATGGAGGAGGGGTTTGGCCTCTAGGCACTTTTCTAACAATTTAATTAATGATTCATTCTGTTTATACTTTGCAGTCTGTTTCTCCAGACTAAGATGTAAAGGCGTTCAAAGACCTTTGTGGATGAAATTGGTGAATCCCAAATGGCCACAACCTCATTGACGGCAGCTGGAAAATATCGCCTTTCGGCCCAGAGCCATCATTTCCTAATATAATTTACTCAAAAATAAATTTCATTTAGTAAAGTTTTCATCTCCTTAATCCGTGTGTTTAGAACATCAATCTAGCAGTCAAATAGGAAAACAATTTCTTTGTCGGACAGAAAGTCACAGAGTGGAATTTGAAGTAAAACCCAAATAGATCCTCATCATTCTCAATCCCCTTCTTTTGAAAGAAACGTGTTATTGAAATGGCTGACAGTTTATAATGTAGATAACAGGGCAGTTTATCTACATTTACATAGATAAGGATGATACCAGCTGCAGTGTGTGTATGTGTTTGCGCATACATGCACGAGAGAAGGAGATCTTTCAAGTTGTTTGTTGATTTATGGCAACCCCATGAATCTCATAGGGTTTTCTTAGCCAAGGAAGACTCGGAGACGTAGTTTGCCTTTCTCTGAAACTTAGCCTACAGTACCTGTTATTCCTCTGTAGTTTCCCATCCAAGTACTAACTGGGGCAATAATAATATGATTACTAAAATTAACAAAGCAGTAATAATAATGCGCAACCAATGTGCTGCGCGGCACATTTGTAAAGCAAAATAAAACATTCACTTCCAAATTTTGAGGTTTGGGGGTTATGTTTTAAAAACAATGGCACAGTTAGGAATCCAGGTTGTAGTACTATACTATTCATCAGTTCCATTTTAACTAATAATCTGTACAGGACAGAGTGCTTAGTTATCAAATTTGAAGTGCGAATATCCTTTAACATGAATTGCTTCATTTTCACTATTATAAAAATGACTTGTGAGTCTTGAAAGTTATCTAAAGAAACATCCAAAAAATCATAATGGTAGGAAAAGCACCTTCATCAAATCATATTTGGAGGAGTTTACTTATTTCCTACAGATAGTTTAGCACCTGATACCTATTGATGAATCAGATTGTGGGTTTTATTCTGCAAAGCGCTTCTTCATTGAAACCTTCTTTCCCTTCAGCAGAACATCAACAAAATCCCTGGTGAAATAAATGCATTGCTTGTGTTTTGTTCTAAGTTAGTTCTGGTTTCATTTTGTTTTTAAGGGACGCGTGGCCTTGGGCAAGTCACACTCTCTCAGCCTCAGAGGATAGAAATGGCAAACCCTCTCTGAAGAAATTTGCCAAGGAAACCCCATGATAGATTCACCTTCAAGGCACCACAAATCAGAAACGACTTGAAGGCACACAACAACAGCAACATATCCAAAGACCATGGGCATGATCCAACAACGTCTGCCAACTTTATAGCACAGTTTCACATGGGAGGCACATGGTCCTTACTGCATTGAAAACAGCATAGGTGCCATTAAAATACTTAAAACAGGCATCTTTTTCTTGTACACATTTCCCATTCTGTTTCCCAAGGGCCACCCATGTTACTCTGTTGTAGAAAAATCAAACATCCAATAGTACCTTAAAAGTTAACTATTTCTTTAGAGATTTGAGTTCTCATTTCTGACATTTTAACTCAAAGCAAAATAATAATAATAGTAGAGGATTGGGATCCACGCTTCTCTAAGTCTTGTCCAATTCAGAGATTCAGCCAAAACATGTTTTCACAGGTTAGGATTTTGGCATCAATGGCTCATTGTCAAAATAAATCTATTTGCCACTAAGAGATTCTATGCAATCTCAGTCCACACTTATATGATAACTAATTAGTTCAATGGAGCAATTTAAACCCAAGAAGTACTCATTTCCCAACTCAGCCCTGAGTTTATGGCTTGCAACTAACTTTTTTGACTGAAGTTAACACTTGGAATCTTAAATTTATTTCCTAGCAAGGAAAGAAATTGCAATATTGTTACATTTATTTCCTAGCAAGGAAAGAAACTGCAATATTGTTAAATATATCCCACTTTTTCCTCCCAATCATGCTTGAAATGGATTAGGCCAAGAGACAGGGGCTTTCCAAAGGTCACCCAATGAATTCAAAGCTGAGCAAGGATTTGAAATTGGCTTTTCCGGTCCAACCATAACCCCTAATGCTTAGCTGCCAAGGGAATATACCAAGTTGTAAAACAGTACTTCCACGTTTGAGATAAAACTGCAAATCTACCCATTTCTAGGCCAATGCAACCCAACTATAGGCTTCGTTCCATATCACATGCAAATAAAACCTGGGTGGGATCCAGGATCCATAAAAGAAAATGTTGAGTGGGAGATACATGAGGATGCCTAAGTGGAGGCAAGGCCAAATCATTCTCCTTACCAAGCTCCTTTGGTCTGACTTGTTAACTCCTGACACATTTGTCCAGCTCAACAAGGTGTGTAACGTCCACACACACAAGCATAGACTATTTCACTCCAGGCCAATGAAACCATAAGTTGTGTTTTGTTTTTTTTTAGTTCCATGTTCACAATCATCCACATAGGAATCCAGCACACTTTGTGCATAAACTGAGCACTCCTCCTCCTCCACTTGTTATTTCCTCACTTTGGGGTTCCGAAGTGGAGAGGGGAATAGTTAATGCATTTTTAAAAACTCGCATTGGCGATGAACGTCCAAGCATGCTCTTGGGCTGGCTTTCAACACCTGCAAAATCCACCTTCCCTCAATTTCAGTGTATTGTTTCTACTACCTCTCTGCTTGACCAAATGTGCTCATCGTAGGAGAGAAAGAAGCAGAAGAGTTTACTGCTGCATTCAACATGGTCAACATGGTCACTAGAGGATCCAGCCAGTGGCCTTTTTTCCCCCTTACAGAAGAAAGATACAGAAGAAAGAAATCTGAATACAGTAACTGCTTTGTAAAGACACTCAGCCTGGAAAGAACTTGGCTAGTCTTTTTAGGAGGGAGAGTTGCTGAGCAGAAATGAGTTGACTGCCATGTGGTCAGCAACTAGTTTCCAAGATCACTGACAGGGGAGACCCCAATCCTGCACTGCTCTTAGGTTAATAAGAACCACATTGTTTTGAAGGTTTTTACCTGTTGTGCAATGCCTGTGGGGCCCTGAGTATAGAAATACTATAAATCAATCTGTCAGAAGAGTGCAAATAGACATTTTCTCACCTGGACCGATTTGGTCCACAGGCTGCCAGTTGCTAATCTTGAAATCACAAAATTGTCGAACCACTGTCAGAGAGACTGCACATTTCTTTGTTAGGTTCAGAAAACTTACTAAGACAAACTTACTTTTCCCAACCTAGGAGGCAGCCACTGAGAGGTGCCCCTGAACGGGCTTTGAATATCCTTTGCAGGCATACTCATGCGCCCCTTCTAGTATGCCTGCATCGCTCAGAGAAGATAGTTGTCACCATGTGCCTTCAAGTTGTTTCCAATTCATGGTGGCCCCAAAGTGAAGCTGCCATGGGGGTTTCTTGGCAACATTTGTTCAGAGGAGGTTTGCTTTCCTCCGAAGCTGAGAGAGTGTGAGTAGCCAGTGGGTTTTTGTGGCAGAGCAGGGATTCAAACCCTGGTCTCCCGAGAGTCACAGAGTCCAACGCTCCAATCCTTACGCCATCACTGACACTTAATTGTTTTCCTTTTACTAAAAAATACCGTCCAACCGTACTTGCCGTAAATATAAAACTGTGGGGAGCGAAAAAAGAAAAGCAGGAAGGGACCCAGCCTCAGCTTTGACCTCCTTCAATGCCTCTGAAGAAGTGGATGGAAAATCTATGAAAGCGCCAACTAAAATAAAGTAGTCTTAAAGGTACTACAGTTGGCTCTCCATATCCACGGATTCAAGCATTCATGGTGTGAAAATATTTTCAAAAATATCAATTCCAAAATGCAAAAGTTTTGCCCTTTTCTATAAGAGGCACCATTTTACTTTGCCACTGTATTTAATGGGACTTGAGCATCCACAGATTCTGGTATCCTCTGGAGGTCCTGCAAGCAAATCCCAGCAGATACCAAGGGCCCACTGTTCTGGATTCTAATCCCCCGTCTTTATTTTATGCTGAAGGGGAATAGCACTGGGAGTGTGTTGCTACAGAGGAGCAAAAGGAAGACATGGACCTCACCCCCCAAAATAAGAATAATTAATTTTCCTTCAGCCCCTATTTTTTCACCCTCGTGAAACCCTGAAAATCGCCCACCGTTCCTATGTACTGTCTGCATTCACAATCCCTGAAGAAACATGCCAAGAAGAAGAAGAAAACCATGATAGGGTTGCCATAAGTCAGAGATGACTTGAAGGCAGACAACAACACCAAGAAGGAGCTGCTGAATCCTTATTTTGGGGAAGTGGCTGAAATCTACAGCCCCCCCCCCTTCTCACTTTGGTCCAATTTTGAATCTTTCTGGGCTTTTCTGGCTATGGAGAAACCATGGCGGTATAGTTGGGTCTTGGACTATGGCTCTGGAGACCAGAGTTTGAGTCCAAGCTGGGCCATAGAAACCCAATGGGTGACTATAGCCAAGACACACTCTCTCAGCCTCAGGATCCTGAGATTCTCAGCCCGGAACAATGGATGCAAACTACAGGAAAGGAGATTCCACCTCAACCTTAGGAGGAGCATCCTGAGAGTAAGGGCTGTTCGACAGTGGAACATATTTCCTTGGAAGTGTGGTTGGAGTCTTCTTCTTTGGAGGCCTTTAAACAGAGGCTCTATGGGCATCTCTTGGGGTGCTTTGGTTGTGGGTTTTTGCATGGCAGAATGGGGTTGGACTGGATGGCCCTATGGTTCTATAATTCTAAACTGGCCAAAAAGAAAAACCCCATGATGGGGTCTCCATAAATCAGAAATACCTGAAGGCACACAACAAGGGGATGCAGAATTCTCATTTGGTGGAGTGGCTGGAAACTATATATCTCTCTGACTCTCTCTCTCTCTCTCTTTAGAATTCAAAGACAGAGTGTGTTCATCTAGAGAATCACTATGTAGAGAGATCTTGTAGCATTTCTTTAGTTAGTCTCATAGGCGCTAGAAGGTCTCTCAGCATATTCTCTCTGGGGCAGAATTGAAAGATATAGCCATGTTAATCTGTGGAATCAGTATGCAGAGATCTTGTTGCCCCTTTGAGACAAACTGAAGGAAAGATGTTCCTAGACTTCAGTCTACTTCCTCAGATGCATTTGGTGGAGTGGAAAGCCAGGGACAGACCTATATGTGCCATTGGTATGTGAGAATGTCCACTGGAATTCGGTTCAGTTCAGTTCACATACCCATTTTTGTTTTAATTTGTACGTACTCAGTATGTACAGCGCTGTGCACCTTATAAATAAAGTTTAATAATAATAATGATGATGATGATGATGATGATGAAATATATAGTCCAGTGTGTGGTGAGAATGGCCATATCAAATTCATTCAATTCACATACCCATTTTTCTTTCAATTTGTACATAGTCAGTACCTACTCAGTATGTACAACGCTTTATAAATAATGATGATGATGATGGTGATGGTGAATCTAACCCTGTCCCTGGCTTCCCACTCCACCAAAGGGCTGACGTCTAGGAAAGTTCCTGCTGCCAACTTTTTTCTTTCCGGGAGCCTCAAAGGTGAGACAAGAAGTAATCTGTCTCTGGGGGGAGGGGGCTTCCAGGTGGATCTTTGAGGGATCCATGCCCATCTTACCTGCGCAGGAGTGGGGGGGTTTGGGGCGGGGGGACCCGGAAGGGCAGACGGAGTAGAGGGAGAGCTTCTCGAAGTAGTCGCAGGTCTCCTTGGCCAGGATCTCGTCGATCATGAAGGTCTTGTAGCGCCGCCTGGACGAAGCCGATGCTGCTGCTGCTGATGCCTTGAGATGCCCAGCGGAGGCCAGGCGGACCTGGGCCGGGGGTTGAGGACGCGACGGCACACGGGAGAAAGAAGCCGCGGTGAGAGGGCTGTTAGTGCCGGGGGAGGAGGAGGAGGAGGAGGAGGAGGAGGAAGAGGCAGCAGCAGTGGCACCAATGGGGACAAGAGGGATCCTTTCCTCTCCAATAAAAGCCTAACCACCAAAAGCCAACTGCGGGGATCCTTGGAGGGAAGCGATCCCCCCCAAAAAACTAAGAGATCTAAGGGATCATGCCCCCCCGCAAAGTGACCAGGTGCCTCGATCCCTTCCAAGTGCCGAGGCTGCTTCCTTCCCCAGCGCTGCTGCCTCCAGCTCTGCCTCCCTCGCCCTCCTTCCCCGCCTCTATATAGCCTCGCCACGCCGGCTGTCAATCAAAGGGAGGGCTGTCACTCAGGAGATCGTCCCGCTCTTGCAAGACATCACCATCATCATCATCTTCATCTTCATCCTTGGGAGGAGGGCTTCTATCCCTTCCTCCTCCCTAAGGATTGGGGCAAGGGCAGGGGGTTGAGGACCCAACACCACACTGCAGAAATAATCCGCTTTGAGAGCGCTTTTAGTGCCCTGGCTCAAGGCTATGGAAGCCTGGGGTTTTGTGAGACATTGAGCTCTAGGCCCACAATCAACTACACTTCCCAGCATCCCTCAGAGCAATTAAACCGGTCTCAAACTGGATCGTCGCTTCAGTTTGTTTTGAACCTGAGTTATAAGTGAGTTTTCTTGGCTTTGTCCTTTCCCTACCTCTTTGCATTGGGAAATAAAGCACTTTCCCAATGTATCCGCATTGCGGGGATAACCCGGGTTCATCCCGGGATCAACCCGCATCATTCTCGCAGTCTGGATGCACCCATAGAGCGCAATCAAATCCACCAAGGTGCCAACTCAGGGGTAAAAACTGGGCTGCGTTTTGTGGCAAAGGGCTAGGTTTGGTACGTCCTCCTTTTCCAGGACCTGTCCTCCATTCCCAGCCCTTCTGGTCCGGGAGGAATCCCCAAATCCCTCGGAGCAAGAATTGTCCAATTCCCGGGAACGTTGTGTGTCTCTCGCGTTTGGATTCCCAACGAAAGAAACCGACAAACCAAACAAAAGTCGACAATAAATAAATTAATTAAAGTATATTAATTAATTAATGTATTTTGTTTTATCTTTAAGCGGTGCAAATTTACAGCGCTTTAGAAATCGAGCTTAAGAAGAAGAATAGTAGCAAGAAGGGAAAATAAAATGCATCGGAGGAAGTAGGCTTTGGTCTTCGAAAGCGCTTTGCTGCTGCCAACTGTTTTTCTTCCAGTGAGCCTCAAAGGTGCTTCAAGATCTCTCTGCAAAAAGACTTAAATGAAACGAAGCGTCATTTCAAACGATTTAACCTCTCCTTTCCTTATATTAGGACTCCTCCAGTTTTTAGTTCCTTTTACGTTTTCCCAATATTCTTTCGATATTCTTCTCTTCCATCCTCCTTCTCCTTCTTCCGTTGTGTTTTTATTGTTCTTTGTCTTCCTCCTCTTCCTTCAACCAATGGTCAATTATACATTTATTCCCATCTTTTTACATCGCCTTTCTTAAATGTCCCCTTACTTTCTTCCTTCCCTCTACTCTTATTTCCCCTTCTTCCTTTTCAGCTTTTCTATTCCTATTTCTGTCCTTCATGATTATTATTATTATTGTGATTATTATTATTAACATTTATTTATAGAGCGCTGTAAAGTCCTCTTTATTCCACTCTCTGCTACATCTTCGTCTTTCTTCTCCTTTTTCTCCTTCTCTCTCTCTTTTCTACAGATATCTTTTACTTTTAGACAGATAGCAAAGGCACCTTTTTTGGTTTGAGGGAAGATTCAGTATATAATATAGGAAGTCTAGCAAGAGAAGAGAAAAGCCTTCCTTCCTTCCTTCCTTCCTTCCTTCCTTCCTTCCCTTTCTCTTTCTCTTTCTCTCTCTCTCTCTTTTTCCCTCCCTCCCTCCCTCCCTCCCTCCCTCCCTCCCTTCCTTCCTTCCC
>NC_056527.1:141937241-141963463 GCF_019175285.1 Sceloporus undulatus
ACTTTTTTGACTGTTAAACAACTGTTCTTTTTATTTAAAAGATCTCTCTCTTCTTTTTTGTGAACAAAAATTGATCCAGGGAAGCCGACTAAGAGAGATAATTTTCTTTTGATGCCACACGCAATGATACTGCTTTTGGAGATGATAGGACCGAGAGAGAAGCTGGAGAAGCACAACATGCTAAGAATAAAGTCATATTGGCCTTTTCAATTTTGGTCCGATGCATGTATAGGATAACACTAAAAACACATTTCAAACTTTCAATGTATTCTTTGAAGCATCCTGTATCTTGACTTTTTCTACAGTAGCTGATGCAAGTCATTTAGTTTTGAATCAAAGTATAAGATAATAAGTCTTGTACTTTTATATGAAAGGTATAAAGAGGTCCAGAATGGTGTACTGGACTATGATTTTGGAGACCAAGATTCAAATCCTGGCTCCCATTGAAACCCATTTGGGCAAGTCACACTTTCTGAGTCACAAAGGATAGATAGGTTTATCTTAGGATCGTCATAAGTCAGAAACAACTTGAAGGCATGCAACAAGAAAAAGAAAATCCTGTGGCACTTTTGACATAAAGTCTACATCTGCACTGTAAGAAATAATGTAGTCTGACACAATTTTAAGCATGGCAGCTATAGTCCAGGATGCGATGGAATCCCAGGTTTGTAGTTTTACAAGGCCTGGTGTCCCAAAGAGTGCTGGCACCTCACAAAACTACAAATCCCAGGATTCTGTGGGATGGAGCCATGGCAGTTAAAGTGGTGTCAAGCTGCATTATTTCTACAGCGCAGATGCACCCTAAGAAACAAAGATCCCTTTAGGTCTTTCTTCACGCTGCAACAGATTAACACAGCTATGTCTTTGAATACTACTTTCCTAGTATATGTATAAAGGTCGTTTTAACCCTGTAGTATATTGACGTAACTTATTTTCAAACAACCTTCCGACAATTCAGGCATTGTAGGATGTTTCCAGTATCTTGCATGACCTTGCGTAATGCATCCATGCTGCTACAATTGGTTATGACTCTTGAGATGCCAACGGTACCTGCTTTGTAAAAGTTCATATGAAGAAAATTTGAAACCTTTCAAAGTTATCTTTTCTGTACGTACGGCGTAGATGGTCCTAGATGATTTGAGATGAAAATAAGAATATTAGGATGAATTTCACACGTTATCCATAGCATTTCTTTACTCTGTTATGTATAAAGGAAGAAAGAGATAGCATGTATATATGTGCATATGTATGCTTGTTATGATTGTACCAGCATCTTTTTGGGTAGAAAATTAAGCTCTTAGATAGTGATCTAGCGCTAACATATATTGTCATCTTTAATCCCAGCACTTCCTACGATGATCAGTTTGAAGTCTGCCTGAGCATGAAAGGATGGGAAGTGAGAAACTGGGGAACAACAGACCCAGGAGTACATATGGACCTAGGCTTCATCAATCAATCAATCTTTATTTACGGTAATTACCAAAAATATCTCAGAATTGGATGCATATTAATAAAACGCTCATATAAAAATAATGATCTAAGCTAAAATCAAATTAAAACAAAAAAATATGCAAGTAAACAGAGAGCATTATGCACCAGCAGAAAGGAAGCCTTCTTCTAAGATCTCGTTTCCAGCTATTACCAGCGATTCTGACCCTGAATGGTTTGTTTGCGTGTGGCAATAACAACTGCACAAAATAGGGCCATATTCTCAGTACTTAGTGGATCTACATCCTCGAGCAATAAAGTGAGATAGTAAGCAGCTGGGAAATTTTGTAAGATTGGATAAATTAAAGAGGAACGCATACCTTGATAGGATGATAGTATGATATGCTGGAGTGATTCAACTGAGGAGTCAGAACATAAGCAAGTCCGGTTCTCATAAGGGAGGTTCTTATATTTCCCTTACAAAACTGCAGAGGGAAGAACATTGAAGCGGGCTGCAGTAAAGGCCGCCCTAAATTTGGGTACTATTAGCTTGATCAAATAAGGTGGCCTAGCAAATGTCTTTTCCAAACGTTCCAAGACTGGGATATTCTGATTTTACCTAGGCTTCATGTTCTCCAGAAGGTTCTAGGAAAACATTTGAATCTGAGGCTTGGTGGCGTTATTGTTTTTATTTTTGAAGTATATCCGTTGTGATAATCTGGTTTCCGTCGCATGAAAGACACCTAGGCTGTGGATCAAAACCAACCCTGTTTTGGTCAGGAAGGATCAGGGGTTTTGTTTCTAAAACAGCCCAGTAATGAAGTGGCTTGAGTGGCGAACGTCTGCCATGGGGCTCAACACTCCCTCTACAGGTGCTAGGATCACCAAAAAGCTGCCTTGTCTGGTTCAACCTATTTCTCCCCAGGAACATGAGATGTGGGGATGGATGGAAAGCAAAGGAGAAAAAAAGTGCCTCCTAAGGGAAGGAAGGTGGCACAAACATCACTCGCTGAGGTGGTCAGAGAGTAGTTGAGGGCAAGGCCAGCGGAATGAGGCAGTGGCTTCAAGTACCAGACGATAAGTGGCATGGGAAGACCTGTGTCCTTCTGCCTGTTCCGTCTGTTGGAAATCTGTCTCTCTGCTTCACAAGACTGGCCTGTACATTCCAGCTGAAGTAGACAACATTTCCCTTGTCACCAATGACGAAGCAGAGCTTCGGAATGCTACTTCTGTGGACTACAACTCCCATAATCTCCTGACCATCTTTCTGAGAGCTGTAGTCCACAAAGGAGCTTCAGTCCATAGGCAGAAGATTATAGGCCAAGTTTTGAAAAGTTTATTTTTGCAGCCTACAGCTCCCACGATCCCTCAGTTCTTGGGGGGGAAAGCAACTTTTCCAAGTTGTGTTGAAGAAGGAGAGGAAGACCACATGCCAGATGGATTGGAAGGGGTCACACATATGGGTTTGCAGGACCTGAGCAGACCATTGGAGGATAGGGAGTCCTGGAGATGTCTCATCCACAAGGTCGCCATTTGTTGGAGAGTGGTGGAGTCTCCTTCCTTGGAAGTCTTTAAACAGAGACTGGATGGCCATCTGTCGGGGATGCTTTGATTGAGAGTTCCTGCATGGCAGAATGGGGTTGAACTGGATGGCCCTTGGGGTCTCTTCCAACTCTAGGATTCTATAATACTATGAGTCAAAGTCGACTCTAGGACAGCTAACCAAAACACCTCTGTGCTGGCTTTGTGTCTGTCTCTGATCTGATGGAAGTTTGGGCCTGATATATCCTGACTTTTCCCTTATTTTGCCACTTTTCTGCCATAGGTAGTGTACATAAGAGCATAATCCCAGCTGCAATAGATGCATTGAATCAGTTGCTAAATGATAAGTCATCAGCTATGTGAATCTCACTGAGGAAACTGAGTTATTGTTGGGACTAGTAATTGTTTTTAAGATGAGGTTCCCATACTGTTGAACGTACTAACTGAGCTAGAAGTGTTTTGCTCCAGCAAGGTTGCTATATCATGGGATGGGGATCAGGAAGCCCTCCAGGTGCTTTTGGAGAGTGGCTCCTAGAATCCCTTGTGATCAGCTGTCATGGCTAGGTCTGCTAGGAGTTGCAGTTGAACAACATCTGGAAAGCTCCATGATCCTATCCCCTGCTGTAGCAGGAGCCCTGCTCCATCCATAATCTTAAACCACAAAGCTTTCTCTAAGGATTGGAGGGATGTGTGCTGGTGATGATACAGGAACTAGCAGCCAATAGGTGCCATCCAGAGTCAGCTTTTTCTTTTGGCACGGCCTAGGCTAGAAACTTGTTGAACTGGAGTTTTGAGCTGACATTAGGAGACAGAAAAGGTGCACTTGCATTTGGGATAGCAAGGATGCTTTCGACACCATTCCCCCTTGGAAAGCATGTTACGTCTGTCTTCACCTTTGCAGTCGGAGTTGGCAACCATGCAAGTTCAGGAAGAAATAGCCCAGATCAGCTAAATGCTGCTGATGCGAGGCAGATAAGGCTTTCTTGTGGCAGATAATGTAGGCGTGTCCAGTGGTGGCTCCTTTCTGGCTGGATGTATTGCAGCGTAGTCATTTTTTTATTGAGAAAAACATATTTTATCCTTTGAAGATGCTTAGGGATTTTTATATTGTATTCTTGTAACTGGGGAAATAATTGACAGTCAGTAAAATTTGGTTCTGCATGCTGTTGTATCAAAAAGCCCAGCCAATTGTCAGGGATGATGGGAGGCATAGTTGAACAGGCTGTATCTCCCAATATGAGCTTGCTGCAACCTTGAGACCCTCAGGAAAGTCCTTTCTTTCAGTCCCACTGCCTTCATAGGTACAGTTGGTGGGTAAACAGGACAAGGCCTTCTCAGTGGCTGCCCCTAAGCTCCAGAATTCCTTCCCTAAGAAGCAGGAATGGCCTCTTCTTTGCTGGCCTTCTCTCATCAGGCAAATACTTTTCAAAAAGTCAAGCAAGCCTTTAGAATGGCAGGTTTTTAAGGAAAAGGCTTTTGAGAAAGTACTGGATTGTTTTAAATTGTATTATTTTTCACTGATTTTTATCCTTTTAAAGTTTATGTTTTAAATTGATTCAGTATTCTTAATACAGTGGGACCTTGTTATCCGCTGAGGGTTGGTTCCAAGATCCCCCGTGGATAACAAAATCCATGGATGCTCAAGTCCCATTAAATATAATGCCAGAGCAAAATGTTGTCCTTTATATGAAATGGAAAATCAAGGTTTGCTATTTGGAATTTATACTTTTTTTGAATATTTTCAAGCTGCGGATGCTTGAATCTGTGGATAAGGAGGGCCGACTGTAGTTTAATTCTGTTTTAATGTTCACTTTTGATATGTTTTTAATGACCTTGTAATCATTTTAATTTGTAACTTACCTTCAGTCCCAAACTTGGAGGGAAAGTTGGGATATAAAAAAAGCTGATGATAATGATGATGGAGATGATGATGGCCAGAATACTGTCAGGGTGTTATTTATGTCTGTGGGAATTAAGATTGGGCTTTTCTGTAACATTCGTATCCAGGCTGCTTGTTATATTACTACATAGCAGAGCAAGAAAAGTGACCATTGCACAATGGGACAAATGCACAATGGTCCCAATGTGAATCAGAGACCGTTGTGCATTTGTCCCATTGTGTCCTGTTATCCATCTTTGTAATTCATTATCAGGATTTCTTAGCATCTGTGCTACATAGCTGAGTATACATAAAGTTATGTAATGTAGATGGTGATCTAGGATCTATAGCCTTTTGAAGGGCCATAGATTGCCAATCCCTACCTTAAAATATGGCAGCAAAAACCACTGTGAAAGAAAGAGAAAACAGCACCTTCTTAATACTGTGATGGTCATGAAAACACATTTCCCAACCCCTACCTTTTATATGAAAGCAATCTAGGGGCTGATGAGGTGGTTATGTTTATCTTTTGACAACCAATCCTCTTTGTAAATCCTAATTCCCCAAATCTCTATGAAAATGCTTCCATTTTTATTTGCTTTTCTTGCTACAACTTCTCACCTCCTCCCACAGTGTGAGAAAAAAATCTAATTTGCACCTGCCAAAAGGAAACTGCCTTTCCTGGCTTACAGTCAAGAATATGCAGCAGCGCCTCTGCAACGCCCATCTGAAAATGTGCACCACCCGGTAAACATCTCTCTAAATATTTTCAGCTTTGCCTGTGTTCCTGTTTTGTCCAATTTGCAGTTGGACTCTATCCAATGTTGAATGCTTCATAATATCTTACATACTATCTGGGTGACATAGAATCATAGAATCATAGAGTTAGAAGAGACTGCAATGACCATCCAGTCCAACCCCATTCTGCCATGCAGGAACTCTCAATCAAAGCATCCCTGACAGATGGCCATTCAGCCTCTGTTTGAAGACCTCCAAGAAAGGTTACTCCACTATAGTTTGATACCCAAAAGGGATGAAGCCATCCCAAAATGGTTTGCTACCTCTGATGAAATACAAGATGGCTCCATTTCACATAATATGTAAATAAGTTAATAGAGTTGGAGGAGAGTGACCAGAATTCCATAGCTCCCGTAACACTACACTAGCAAGGCATATCCCCCAATTGGCCCTGTTTGGCAGGAACCGTCCCAGTCAATCCACTGTCATCCCACTTTTCAGATGCTTTTAAGATATCCCAATTTCTCTCACCTTCTCTCACTTTCCTCCTTTGTCCTCAGCTTAGTGAGGACTGTCTGGGTGCACACTGAACTTAATGTGTAAAAGTAAGTAGTATGCATTCAGTTAACTGCTTTTAGTTACCATTCAGTTAAAGTGCAAAAGTAGTTTGTATTTAGTTAACTCAGCACTACTGAGAATCCGGATGCCACCAGCATCAGTTAAAGAATGATGATTGCTGTGGAATCCTTGATTCTGATGCAGGCCATTTTTCCTGGTTTCTTGGTGAGGGAAGAAAGTTTGAGGATCTCAGAAGCATGGGAAGAGAGAATGGCATCCATCACCTTCCCCTAAAGATCCTCATACAGGGAATCTTTGTCCCTTCCTACACTTTATTGTCCTCCGGTCCCCAATAACAGCATCAAACACCAATTTCTTCCATATCTACCATCTGAGAAGGAATATATGCTCTACATCTTGGTGGACTACAAAAATATTAGTTGTGGGTTATATGTGGTAGATGGGCTGCAGATGACCATATGTACTCTAGAAGACCATCTGCATTAGAGTATTTATAAAATGGGTGATTGCGCAGTGGTTGGCAATAGGTGTTCTTATCATTGCCATAGGAAATAAGGATGGATGGTTTTATACGATTGCCAGAGTGACAACTATTACATAGAACACTTGTTCAGATGTTGTTGCTTGTTGCCTGGCTGTATGACAAGCAAGACTTATGCAAAAGTTTCTCACCTTATTTGAACATTCTGGAGTGTTCCAAAGGATTTTTCTTCACAGAGAAACATGTGCCTTTTTATGCAAAAGAGATATTTTCTATGCAGAAAAGTTTTTGCACTGGAAATCAGAGTTTACTGTTATTTGGCATAGAAAGATTATCTGGAACACTTCAAGACACACAAATACAGGGATAATAATATTGCACAAAACTATTCCCGAAGTAGTGTAAGGGTGGACAATTGCAAAAGGCTACAGAGTAGCACCTTACACTCCATCTAAAAAGAAACATATACATTCATATGCCACACTTATGCATGCACACATTACTAGGATTCCAACCAATTAGACGTCTTATCTTCACATACAGATTAATTAGACTGGAGTAGTAAAAAAAGATATTGTTAATGCCTAGCAATGCCTCTGATGAATCTATGTTCCTCATGTAAGGCTGGTTCCAAGCTTTTGCAGCTTTTAGATTTAGGGTGAGTGAGATCCCAATCCAGCCACCAGCTCTGCAGGTTTGACTCTTTATCACATCAGAAAAGGGAAACAAGGGTCACATCCCACAAATCAGCATCTTCAGGAAGATCTAATTACATTAATTAGTACTTTGCATCGTGAGTCGGAAAGGGCCTCTCTTTCTGCTGTGGAACCAGGAACGAATTAACCCTCTCCTCAAAGTGAGTGGAGATATGTATTATCTCAGGCCCAGCTTGTGAACTGGAAATCAGAAAGATGGTGAGATTATGAAGCTTCTTGTCCACACTCCAAAAGTGGCATCTTCGTGAAGGCCTAAACCGACTCATCATGAAGTCCACAACATGACAACTGCATGACAATGAAAAAAACAGAGAAGATGGTGCCTACTGCAGCACCTCTTATGACACCAGCTCTCTCTGATGTATCCTTTGAAGGCCTAGATCAGTTCTGCACCCCATACCCTTCGGGTAAATTTCTCTTTAGTTAATTTTGGCTTATCTTGCACAACATATGATGCGCTAGGTCAGTTGTCCCTCACTGGCAACTGGTGCCTTCAGTGGCCTTAATGTCAGCAGAGATGGGGAATATGCTTTGACTATTTGTCTAAACTTTTGTCTAAACACCATGGTGGATCCTTGCATACTGATCTTGGAAATTTTTACTTTTGGGAGCTACAGGGATCCTACAAACAAAATAATCAGTGACCATGTGGGCTGGGCAATTCTGCCTTTTGTAATGTAGCTTTTCCTAGCTCTGCTTAGGAGTGAGGAAGGACAGGTGAAGTTCAGCGAAACCTTACTGACTGCATTTCAAATCTGGTTGAAGAACTAGCTGGGCATCATTTTGATTAAAAATCATCATAAAACTCTACAAAACCTTTTTGGAGGTTTTTAAACAGAGGCTGGATGGCCATCTGCTTTGGTTGTGTCTTCCTGCATGGCAGGATGTTGGACTGGATTGTTCTTGTGCTCGTCTCCAATTCTATGACTCTCTGACTCTCTTATGATTCTGTGATAAGGGATCTTGGGCATATAAAGTAACAAACACATCATTATTTATTCATAACCTCTGGGTCTCTGAGACGGAAGAGCAGATCCCTATCTTTCTAAGTACACTGGGCTTCTCACTGTGGTGAAAGGAAGGGAGGGTGCACATATGTATATAGGTGCATGTGTACATGCACAGTAGCATGGGATCCTTAGTGGTGGCTACTGGCCTCCATGGCAGAGGGGCAGTGATTCTGCTCTTAACTATAATAAAAGAACTATACAGGGTGCTGAATCTCCCCCTACCCACCCACCCACCCATCCCCCAAATACTGAATAAGATTAGATATTGGACTCAATGACACTGGCTAGCATCTTTAAAGTTCAGACTGAAACACAGACATGCTCCACTAACATGGAAGTCACCATCTACTGCCGATCACCAGTTGACAAATGTATAGAATAGAAAACTTTATTTCCCACAGAGAAAGGCAGTATAGAAATGAAATGAATAAATAAGCAAGCAAGCAAGCCAGGGTGCTTACCTCCCAGTGTAGAAACTACTGGGGGGAATGGGATGGCTGCTTTTCAGCCAAAGACACCCCCTCCACATTGTTATGGCTCTTGCAGGCTCAGAGGATCAGTGCGCTTGTCCTTCTCATATCCACAGAGACACCTGCCTGGTGCTGGCTTTTCACAAGGAGTCTATTCATAGTGTGTGAGCAGGTGGCACCCCAGAAGCTTAAGCGACTTTGACAGTCTGCCATGACTTCTGTCAGTGAGAAGCAGCTCAGAGGGACTTGCCAGCACCATCAGGCATCAGTCTTCATGAGCTGGCTTCTAGACAGGCGTCTTAATTTGCAGACCAATTTGGGGCAGACGGAGGCAGGATTGACTGGATATGTGGGAGAAACTCTCTGAGGAAGCCTTGCTGGGGATTCTGGAAACTAGAATCCAAAACATAATTTTTCCAGTTCTTGAAAGCACTTTAGGGAGCTTTCTTGTGACCACAGGTGCTTCCAAAGCTGAATCCCATTGGTTAGTCCCCAGCAGAGCAGACCTGTTCTGTCTGTTGTTGAATGGCAAGTCAACACACATGGAAATTCATAGAATCATAGAATCATAAAATTGGAAGAGACCACAAGGGCCATCCAGTCCAACCCCATTCTGCCATGCAGGAACTCACAATCAAAGCATACCTGACAGATGGCCATCCAGCGTCTGCTTAAAGACCTCCAGGGAAGGAGATTCCACCACTCTCCATTGAGGAAGTGTGCTCGTCTGTTGAACAGCCCTTACTATCAGGAAAGTTCCTCCTAATGTTAAGCTGGAATCTCTTTTTCTGGAGCTTGCATCCATTGTTCCTGGTCCTAGTCTCTGAAGCAGCAAAAAACAAGCTTGCTCCCTCCTCAATATGACATCCCTTCAAATATTTAAACAGGGCTAACATATCACCTCTTAACCTTCTTTTCTGTGGGCTAAACATCCCCAGCTCCCTAAGTTATTCCTCATAGGGCATGGTTTCAAGACCCTTCACCATTTTAGTTGCTTTCCTTTGGACACGCTCCAGTTTCTCAACATCCTTTTTGAATTGTGGTGCCAATTCAACTGATTCAAGGGATCTACTCTTATTGAGACTAACAATAACAATTCAGGCCTTGCACACCTACTGCAGAAAAGTCCAGAAAAGAAAAGAAAAAGATGGGAAGAATGTAGGGAAGACTACAAATTGAAGACAGTAACATTTAGATCTGCCCTAAAAGTCCAGGCCAGAGGACAGCACCATAAAAGACACACTAGGAAGCACTCTTTCTCTCCTCCTCCATCTTTGCCTACTTCAGCTTGTCAAAGGCAGAATGGGTCACTGCCAGGGTTTCACAATGGGGGGAATGAGGGCATTGTTACTGTTGTGTGCCTTCAAGTCTTACGGCAATAAAGAGAGCCTAGAACAGGGTTTTCTTGGCAGATTTGTTCAGAGAGGCTTTGACTTCACCTTCCTCTGAGTGTGACTTGCCCAAAGTCACCCAGTGGGTTTCCATGACTGGCGTCCTGGTCCAACACTAAAACCACTACTCCACAGTGGCTTTCAATGAGGACATTATTTCCCTAATGATAAAAAATCTGCCCCCTCCAATGAAATTTTCCCTCAGTCCCCTGGATTCTAGCAGTGAAGTAATTTAGATCCTCAGCTGAGCATTTAGTAACTGAGTGTAGGTATCCAGAGATAAAAGTGGCCAAGGCAATGTGAACACAGCAAATACAGAAGCTCTAAGTGTGGACAAATGTTCAATGTCCCCCTCTCTGCAATGTTAGGAATTTGGCAGTTGAAGGAAAATTGCATGGAATGGAGGGATTCTCTTTGGTCATTGAAGAGGATGGGAGTTTTAGTAGCATACAGGTTGGAGATGGATGGGATACACCTTTGGTGTGAAAGTTGTTCTTTTTCCCTTGCTACCTCTTCCACGCATGGCATAATGGTTTGTGTGTTGGATTATGACTCTGGAGACTAGAGGTTGAATCCTGGCTTGGCCATGGAAACCTACTGGGTGATCTTAGTCAAGTCATATGCTCTCAATCTCAGGGGAAGGCAATGGCAAACCTCCTCAGAAGAAACTTGCAAAGAAAACCCCTTGATGGGTTTGCCTTAGGGTCACCATAAGTTGGAAAAAACCTGAAGGCGCACAACAACAAAAACACCTCTTCCACCTGGAACTGCTGCCAAGAACTTTAGGGGAAACTGGGCAACACTTTTCTGTCAACAGGGAGGGTTGCCAGGTGAAAGAAAATCCAGGTGTTGAAAATCCTTCTGTTTTTTCACACACAGTTTCAGCCATGGGGGGGAAAACCAATATGGAAAAATGTTATGTCATTTGCTTCACCTATAGGGATTACATGAGTTTTGGACCTCCTGCCAAAATAAGGGGGGGGGACTAATTCTATCTAACATTTCTTTCTATCTGTTTGGTTAATGGTACACCAAGAATGTGCCATTAACCAAAGAGGTAGAAAGCAGAGCAAGGAAGGATTAATTATTTTTTCCTAATGTTGAGAAGAGGTCCAAAACTCAAGTAATCTCTATAGGTGAAGCACTTAACATTTTATTATATTATATAACATTATATTATATATACATATACAGTGCATCCTCGCCTTACGCGGGGGATCCGTTCCGGATCCCGCCGCGTAAGGCGAATTCTGCCTATGCTCGAGCCCCATTGGAAACAATGGGGCTCGTGCGCAGCGGCGCAGTGGCGCGGGCGCGCGTGGGGCGCAACGGGCGCGCGCACCCATTCAATTGAATGGGAGGCGCCGCCCCTTCCGCCCCGCATGCGCGCTGCAGCTTGAGCGCATACGCTCAAGAACGCGTATGGCGCGGGCGCACTGTATTATACTCAAAATGCAAGTAATCTCTATAGGTGATGCACTTAACATTAAATTATAAAATATGACATTATATTATATATTCGTTTCTATCACTTTGGTTAATGGTACACTAGGAATGTGAAAGTCAGAATCATACAAGCCATCCTATTCCCCATTGCCAGTTTGGATGCGAGACTAAGAAAAGCTGGTAATAGGAAAATAAATTCATTTCAAATGTGGTACTGGAGAAGAGTGCTGAGAATACCATGGAAGCTAAAAGGACAAACAAATGGGTCATAAAACAGATCAAACCTGAAATCTCCCTGGAAGCCAAGATGATAAAGTTGAGGTTGTTGTACTTTGGTCATGTTATGAGAAGGTACGACTCACTGGAAAAGACAATAATTCTGGGAAAGATGGAGGAATGTAGAATGAGAGGAAGACTACTTGCTAGATGGATTGATTCTATTAAGGAGGTCACAGGTATGAATTTTCAGGATCTAAGCAGAGCAGTGGAGGATAGGGAGTGTTGGAGATGTCTCATTTGGGATCAATTCAAAGGCAGTTAACAACAACAATGTATATATGAGTTACACTGAACTGAAGTATCCATTTCGGCTTGTGATTTTTAATAATCACTGTTTCAACAAATCTTTTTTAAAAAATGAGCAGGGGGCATACACATGAAAAAATAATAATCTATTTGCTTATATGTATGCTTCATTTTTGTTGGCACTGAAGATTAAGGATTTGAGCACCGGATGTTTCCACATAGACACACTGAAACGAAAACAAAGATTTATCTGCCAAAATCTGCAAAAGGGGGTTGACACTACTTTTAATTAATATATCCTGTGCGGAAAGTAACCCTTAAGAAAACACACACAAACACACACACGACCTCTTGCCTTCTCCTCCCAAATTAATTCCTCTCCATTTCCATTTTCCTTGTCTCTTCTCCCCCCATGATCTTTCCGAAGAAGAATGTTCATTATCAGTGAGAAGACAAGTAATTCAATTGTCACTGAGAATAATTAGGAAATTAAAAACACATGTAGATGTAAAGACTCTGGTGCCACTGGTTAAACCCAGGAGCTTTCGCTGCATTAGGCTGAGCTAACCCTGGGAGAATTGCACTCAACAACTGCCTAAGCTTCCCTTTGGTTAAGGAGCAGCTTCCAACACTGCCCTTTACCCCTTTTCTTCTCAGTTAGTCCCTAATCTCAGAAATCTCAGTATTTAATCTCCTTGAACCGATGGATCAGGCTGAACTTTGACCATCGTTTCAAAGGTGGTAGAGATGATGGTCATTTTTCAGTCAAGCACCAGGTGGTTTTCAAGCTGCCAGACTTCATGAAAGCCTCTTCTGGTCCATTGCCCTTCCCTGACTCCAGAAGGCAGGAGATGCAGATGGACTGTATGAGAAGCATTTCCCTTTATGTTATGACACATTTGTTTATACCATTATAGCGATCTTGGGCACTGTGCTCTATTCAGGAATGGGGAAGGTGTACATACCAGGCCATAGGCACACCAGAGTGATTTTTGTGACCCTGGAGACTCCAAAGTTTATAAAATTGACTTTTAATAGCATTCACACCTAAAGGAGTTGGTGGGGTGACATTTCCTCCACATTTTCTCGCCCCCCCCCCCCGGCAATTTTAGGCCAGGAGATGGCCCTTTTTTAAAAGGAGGGAATTTTGGAACAGACGTGTACACTGCTCTTGCAAAAAACATCTTGTGTGAAGTTGAAGGCTTTCATGGCCGGCATCCATAGTGTTTTGTGGGTTTTTCAGGCTATGGGGTCATGTTCTAGAAGAGTTTATTCCTGATGTTTCACCAGCATCTGTGGCTGGCATCTTCAAAGAATCTCAGTACATTGTTTTCTTGGCAAGATTTATTCAGAGGGTGTTTGCCATTGTTTTCCTTTGAGGATGAGAAGAAGGGAGACTTGATCATGTTCATCCAGTGGGTTTCCAAGGCGAGTAGAGATAGGAATCTTGGTGTCCTGGAGTCCTAGTCCAGCACTTAAACTTGGCTCAAAACTACAATGCTGATGCTTAATCTTGAGTGGCATGCTGGCTCAAACCTATAATACAGACGCTTAATCTTGAACAGTATGATTAACTGGGCATTATTTGGTAGTAGGACTAAGAACAGTTAGAACAATATGCTGCCAGAAAACATGGGAGAGTGTCTCCTCTGCTGTGGCACCTCAGTTATGGCATGCCCTCCCTTTAGAGGCGTGACTGGTGCCAAAGTTGCTGTCATTTCAGCACAAAGTGCAAACATGGATGATGATAAAACCTCTTGGGTCCTAACTGGTTTTGCACAAACCCTTGCATGTAATGGTATCAGATTGTTTTAAAGTATTTTAATTGGTTTTAATCTGTCTTCTTTTAGCATTCTTCAACATGGTTCAACATGGTAAGGAGCCCTGGTGGCGCAGTGGTTAAATGCCTGTACTGCAGCCATTCACTCAAAACCACAAGGTTGCGAGTTCAAGACCAGCAAAATGGGCCCAAGCTCGACTCAGGCTTGCCTCCTTCCGAGGTCGCTAAAATGAGTACCCAGATTGTTGGGGGCAAATTAGCTTACTTGCTGTTCACCGCTATGATCTTTGGAATAGCGATATATAAATAAAACAAATTATTATTATTATTATTATTATTATTATTATTATTATTATTATTATTATTATTATTTATCCTTCCGAAATCTCTTTGTTTTAAACTGGTGTTGTTGTTTTACTGTACGCTGCCCTGAGATCCTCAAGTTAAAAGACAGGTAGAATATTTAAAGTAAAATAAATGTGTGTGTGTGAAGGGAGGTAGGATGAGATGAAATCATGCTGCTCTAAAAGCATTTATCTTGCAAAATGGCTTTCTTGGTTGCCCTGCAGCTTGGTGTTGCTATGCATCTACCTTTAGAGTTGCATTTACAGTTTGTTGTGCAGTGAATGAAAGCTCTAATTTGACAATATTTTCCTCCTCTATTGCTGCGCTGTTTCTAGCAATGTCAAAACTTAGCACCAGAGTATAGATTAAAATGGGTGGGAGGGTTGTTGTTGTTGTTGTTGTTGTTGTCATTGCCATTGTGTGTTTTCAAGTCTTGTTCAGAGGGGTTTTGCCTTTGCCTTCCTTTGAGGCTGAGAGAATGTTACTTGCCCAAGGTCATCCAGTGTATAATAATAATAATAATAATAATAATAATAATAATAATAATAATTGTAAGCCGCTCTGATAGCCTTTAGGGTTGAAGGGCGGGATATAAATACTCTAATAATAATATTTATTTATTTATTTATTTATTTAATCTCACCTCTCCCGTTTGAGGATCCCATGTTTCCACGGCTGAGCAAGGATTTAAATCCTGGTGTCCAGAGACATACCTCAATGCTTAAATCACACCACCATGTGCTCTTTGGAGCATGGTTGTTGTTTTTTTTACAAAGACTTAAAGAGACAGGAGATCTCTAGTATCTCATATAGTTTATTTCACCCCTTTGAGCTTGACTCCAAGAAGTCCTGGTTGCACAATGCTAGCAGAACAGAATGGAAAAGTTGCAAGAGTGTAAAGAACAGTTTATCTTTCATGCACAATTGCAGCTGCTTGAACCCAATAATATTACTGCCGTGGCTTCATCCTATGAAATCCTGCGATTTGTAGTTTGATGAGGCACTTTAAATATTTTGCTAGAGAGCTCTAGTTAGGGGGAGAGGGAGAACTCCTCAGCAGAGAATTCCTCACCAAATTACTAATCCCAGGATTCCTCAGAAAGGAACCACGGCAATTGAAGCAGAATCAGAGTGCTATAACAGTGTAATGTAGCCATAGGTCAGAGATGTGATGTTTCATTTTACAACATTGGCTCTTTTTTTCTGCTGTGAAAAGGAAGGTAATCCTTCACGTACATTTATATTATTTTTAGTTAATGTTTTTGCACGTGTATGTCAATGTAGATATTTGCATACCGATTATTTTTGAAATGTGATGATTAATTAACAGCAGTTGAGTGACAGCTAGCAGTTGAGTGAGCAGATTATGCAAAACCAGAGACCACCCATAAACCTACTTCTTGTTATCATCACTGTTTCACACACCCATTGCCTACAATCGCTGTACGCATGGCTAACTGTGGGAGGGACTGGACATGATGAGAAACTTGCCGGTCTTTAGGGTTTTCAAATTGGGACCCTATGCAGCACTGTGATTAAAGTTCTGGACTGGCACTTGTAGTATTGAGGTTAAAGCTCTCCTTGAGCTATTAAAACTTTATGATATGATGGAAATGGACCGTTTGACAAACATTATTCATGGAAAAGAGGAGGAAAAAATTGAAAAGGAATGGGAGACGGTAAAGGTTTTTTGTGATAAACGTTGGAAATAATAGAGTGTAGTTAGGAATGTATACTTACAAGCAAGGTCTATTTTACAATAATAGGGGTGTGTAAATTAATAACGCGATAAATATACTGAAGTTATCTAGATATATCAAATATATAGGGAAACAATGCAAAATGGCAGTAATAAACACACAAGACAAATGTTACACGAAGGAACTATACCTATTTAATTTGGAACAAGAATGATATCTGAAGAAGGTTTTTGAAACTCAATTTATTTCAAATAGTTAATGGTTATGGATGACTTGTCATCACAGTTGTACCTTAAAGAGGAGTAACTTCACTGACTCTAAATTACTTTAGTTAATTTTATAGTTACCAAGAGGCTTGCTAAATGATGGAGAAAAATATTGCACGGTTCATCTGTCTTGGGGTTTGTTGTGGGTGTTGAGGTAATGAACAAGATAGGCTCTTGGAAAGTGTATTTTGCAACTCATGGTAACATTCAGATTTTTCAGATCAACTAATTAATAAGTATTTAGCCACTTTTGAGTAATGGTTACTTCTGAGCCCTTTTAAAAGCTATACATCTCATGGTAATTAGCTACTTTGGAGATATAAACCATGTTAGCAATTTTTATTGTATGCTAAAATATGATCCTTTTCTTCTTTCTATTTGAGGGTCAAATATGAATCTCAAAGATGACTAAGAAGAGTAGTTAGAAGAAGATTATCTAAGAAGATAGAACATCGATCTAAGAAGATAGAAGAATAATTGAACGTGATGCAAAGCATGCCTGTGTCTCCAAGGCTAAAATGGCCACCTTTTGAAAATTCCAATGAAAATGAAATAATCTAATCGTCTGTTCCTAAATGGTAATGCTCCAAAGCCCTAAACTGGATAAAGAGGGAAGGAATCCTCCATTTCCCTGGTTTTTCATATCCGCAGATACCAGCCCGAGTTCAAACATCCAGAAGGACATCCTGTGTTTTTGCAACCAGTTGACTCTCCTGCTTGCCCCCAATACATTCACAAGTGTCCGGATGGAGAGCGGCAGGTTTTTCATGTTTCGAGGCAGGCAGCAAAATTCTTCCATAAAAGTCCATCAGACAGATGCCTTAACTCCCCTAATCCCTTCCCGCGGTTTAGGAGACGCCAGCCAGATTTATTAATTAAACCCAGTTATCTGGTGGCTATTGCAAATTAAGCATTTCCTCGTAATGGCTGTAATGAGGGGCTCATTCATTAGTAAATGTTTCCATTACACTGAAGGTGAGGAGCTTCTGAGTGGATTGGTTTTGCTGGCCAACTAAGACACAGAGAGAGAAAGAAGGAAGAGAAAACAGGTGCTGGGGGCATAAACTGGTTGGAAAATGTGTACTAGCATAGCTTTCAATTAGCATGCCTCTCACTTCTTCTGTGAACATAACGTAACATGAACACCCACCTACCTACTTCAGCACCCTTTTCCTACTTGTGGACAGTAGTTCTGCCTTATCTTTTGGTGAGGTGTGAAGAAAGGTTGACTGACTGACTGACTGACTGACTGACTGATTGACTGACTGGAAAATACTATCTATACCTATTTTAGTGTATGAGTTTGGGATTTGGATTAGGACGGTAGGGGGCCAAGGTTCAAATCCACACTCAGTCATCATGGAAACCCACTGGGTGTCTATGGGCAAGTCACATTCTCTCAGCGTTAGGGGAAGACAATGGAAAATCAGGATCAAAATTCAAAATGACCTGACTAGACTAGAAATCTGGGCCAAAGCTAACAAAATGAAATTCAACATGGAGAAATGTAAGGTACTGCACTTAGGGCGGAAAAATGAAATGCACAGATATAGGATGGGGGACACCTGGCTAAATGAAACTATGTGGAAAGGGATCTAGGAGTCCAAGTAGATCACAAATTGAACATAAGTCAACAGTGTGATGCAGCAACTAAAAAGGCAAATGCAAGTTTAGGCTGCATCAATAGAAGTATAGTGTCCAGATCAAGGGAAGTAATAGTGCCACTATGTTCTGCTTTGGTCAGGCCTCACCTGGAATATTATATCCAGTTCTGGGCACCACAATTTAAAAAGGATGTGGAGAAACTGGAGCATGTCCAAAGAAGAGTGACTAAAATGGTGAAGTGTCTGGAAGCCATGCCCTACGAGGAACGCCTTAGGGAGCTGGGGATGTTTAGTCTGGAGAAGAGAAGGTTAAGAGGTGATATGATAGCCCTGTTTAAATATTTGAAGGGATGTCATACTGAGGAGGGATGCAAGCTCCAGGAAAAGAGATTCTACTTCAACATTTGGAGGAACTTCCTGAGAGTAAGAGCGGTTGGACAGTAGAACGCACTCCCACGGTGAGTAGTAAAGTCTCCTTCTTTGGAGGTTTTTAAACTGAGGCTGGATGGCCATCTGTCAGGGATGCTTTGACTGAGAGTTCCTGCGTGGCAGGGGGTTGGATTGGATGGCCCTTGCGGTCTCTTCCAACTCTATGATTCTAGGATTCTCTGAATAAATCTTGACAAGAAAACCCTAGGAGTGGCTTGACATAAGTTGGAATGGACTTGAAAGCACAAAATAATATCTATTTATCTATCTATCTATCTATCTATCTATCTATCTATCTATCTATCTAATAAACCTACCTAATTGTATGATTTATTTCCTACCTTTCCCCTAAAACTGGGACACCATTATTATGAAATTCATTGGGTGGTTTGTATATAGCCATAGTTGATGTCTCCCAAACTGGCATACTTTCTTCTATATATACACATCTTAAGCACTCACAATCAGAGAAAGAATGAGAGTTATTCTTTATCTCTTTAACAACCTGGAGTTATGGAGTTGCACAGAGATTGGGCAATACCACCTCATTAGTGAATTGTGCCATTACCCAACTGAACATGTAATGATATCTAATGGTCTCCATGAGCAATGCACAATGGCAATACAACACCTGGTATACCAGTGGCATAACAGTGATAGCAACACAAGACCTGGTGTAACAGTGGTCTATACAAATACCATTACTATAAAAACAGCTATATGTAGTGTATATAACAATATGTTGTTATAGTAATGTTATTTGTATAGACCACTGTTATATCGGGCACTGTGTTGCTATCAATATTTTTGCTGAGTTGCCTTGCCGTTGTCCCCAAACACAACGGCCCCACATATGCAAGTCTGATTCTCCAGCCTTCAACTGAACACATTTGTTCTGCACTGGAAAAACCTCCAGCTGCCTCCATAGGACACTGAATGTACGCATAAGACATCAACACGATGCCTACCATAATTTTGCAGTTTTCATTTTTCTTCATTGTCTTAAGAAATGAAATCATGCGCCAGTCACTCACCACTGGAGATTTTGATGAAATATTTTATTATGTTACTATTGTTTTAGCCATGGGTTTTATTGCATCTTTTTGCTATAAACCACTGGGGGGGGGGGGTCAATGAAAAAAAGTATAAAATTTGCTTAAATTAAAAAAGAGGATTTACAATAAATTCTTTCTTTCTCATTAAATCTAGCAGAGCATGTTATGTACACACCACTGGTGACCCCAAAGTACTTCCCATGCATGGCTTTGGTCTATTTTCCATCCTCTTTGGAGGCATGCACCATCTAAATGCCCCGACTTCAAAGCAGATGGAAACCACTTTATTCGGCTCATCTGCTCAGCCCCATTGAAAAACATTCACATCTATCTGTTGTGTTCACATTTCCTTGCTCAGTTTGCTTACACCTGTTCTTTGGATGAGGAAACTCTATTTCTAAATGATTGCCTGATGTTTTCATTTACTGCAATGCTACAAATTTGGTGACTGAAGAAAAATTCCACTGGGAAGCAAAATTCCTGTTTGGAGGGTGATGCCCACTTCCAGGTAAACCTGAACATTAGCACACCTTGCATATCCCATACTGTATTTGGGATCCTCATATTTCTCAAGCATGTGCTCAGCTGACTATATGACTGCTTTAACACATTTTGCTTCCTGGGACAAAGGACAATATGGCACACCACACCACATCTTTCCATCCAACCTACAGAACCCAATTACTGGCAGCTGGGTTCCAAAATCTCAGGACAGGTTATGTAACACTTTGTCTTTCTCTGTCCTTCAGCATCCCCAACACCTTGCCACTTTTCTGCAGCTCTTGACATTTGCCAACTGAGATGGCTGCCTCAATCCGCCACCTTTTCCTCAGCTTGAATTATAAGCCTGTGCTTCCCACCCAAAATAACCTGGGACTGAAGGGGACTTACAAATTAAAATGATTATAAGGTACTTAAAATACAAAAAAGTTACCATTAAAGTGGAATTAAACCATTGATAATATTAAAACAACTCACTTACAAACAATTAAAAAGCATTTTAATAGTAGGTATGGTTTGAGCATTGGACTAGGACACTAAATCCTTCCAGAATCACAGTTCAAATTTTTATCCATAACATTTGTATGTACTCATGCATTTATATGATATGCTTGAATATAATGTTTATATGATATGACATGCTGGGATATAAATGTTTCTAACTGGATGCAAGGTGATTTTTCTAAATATTTTATTACTTTATGCTGGCTGTATGCCATAATAAATTCATTCACTGGGAGACCAGGGTTCAAATCCTGGTTTGGCCATGGAAACCTACTGGTGTCTTTGGGCAAGTCACACTCTCTCAGCCTCAAAGTATGGCAATGGCAACCCCTCTCTGAAGAAACGTACCAAGAAAACCCTATGATAGGTTCGCCTTAGAGTCGCCATAAGTAAGAAACGACTCAAAGGCACACAACAAAGAAGCAGTTAGACTAGAAAATAGCTCACAGTCTTTTCATACGCAGAAACATTAACTCCTGGTTTTGACCATCAATACCTCAAGCTCTTGCCGAATACCTGAGAGTGAGGAACTATTCGTGATCTATAAGGAAAACTGGCAGGCAGTGGCTTCATTAAGAGGAGGGTACCTAAGGAGGGGGACACCACTGCTACTCAAACGTCTGCGTTTTGGCAAAAACAGGTGGTGGCATTCACCGGCATCCTTTTAAAATGCTAAAGAGATGGGATGACTGGGATGAAGGTCAGTGGGAGGAAAAAGGAGAGGCCTCAGTTTATTTGTTTGTTTTTTAAAAACCATAAATTAAAAATATCAATTTTTTTATTTTTTAATGTAATTTTGTATTTTTTTTAAAAAAATTCTTTAAAAACATCACATTTTACCAAATTTTCACTTTAATCACATGAACCTATATATATGTAAATGCATGCATTTTGTCGTATGTAATTTAAAGGTATCATTTTAATTTTGTTCTTTGTTGATGTCACAACCATGACCATTACATTCAGTGATAAATGAGAATTGTGATTTATGGGTAACATTAGTACAAAAAATATCATTAAGGATTCTGTATGGTGTGGTATGTGACACCTTCCAATCTTTGTGCATGAAATATTGTTTAGTTTTCTAGATCCATGTTTCTTTTTTGGAGAAATCAATAATGGTTCCAGAAGCTTTCCCTTCAACTACTTCTAGTGCTGAGCATAGAGTCATAGCTCCTTCTGCTGGTTTAACATGCAAAGAACCATATAGTTGCTTGAAAAACCCTGCATTCACAGTGGTCCGAAACACAATGGAGAAATAACCCAGTCTGAGACCTGGGAACTGTAGATTTGTGAGACATTTAGCCTTCTCTGTTAGAGAGCTCTGGTGCCACAATAAACTACAATTCCCAAATGCTCCTGTGATGGTAGACAGACAAGGAGAAGTTTTTTCTGTGTGTCTTCAAGTTATTTCCAAGTTACGGTGGCCCTAATGTAGGCATAGGCAAACCTATCATGGGGTTTCCTTAACAAGATTTGTTCATGAGAGGTTTGCCTTCCAAGGCTTAACAGAATGTAGTTTGCACAATCTTACCTAGTGGACTTCTATGGTTGAGGGGGAAATCAAACCCTGGTGCCCTGGAGTCCAAGGCTGTGGCCACACTGCAGAATTAATGCAGATTGACATTGCTTTAGCTGTCATGGCTCCATCCTATGGAATCCTGGGATTTGTAGTGTGTTGTGGCACCAGAACTCTCAAAACTACAAATCTCAGAATTCCATAGCATTGAGCCATGGCAGTTAAATTGGTGTCAAACTGTATCAATTCTGCAGTGTAGATGAATCCTTAGTCCAGCACGCAGACCACTGTACCATGCTGGCTCTCTGTTGAGAGAAAGCCCTCCCCAACAGATCTCAAAACTTGGGTTCACTCATATCAGGAGATATGGCATTGCCATGGAGTAAAATATGCAAGCCACCATGCACTGCTTCTTAATCCAAATTTAAGAACAGAACACACTGTAGACTACTATAGATACCCCAGGGGTCTAGAATTCTGTTTTTCAAGGCTATGGAATGACCTATTGCTGGGATGGAAGTGTTTCCCTTACTGCAGATATAGGGAATATATGGAATGTGTGGCCCTTTGGATATGATCAGATTAGAAGGAGTAGTTAATACCCCAGAGGATAGGATCAAGATTCAAAATGACCTAACAGACTAGAAAACTGGGCCAAAGCTAACAAAATGAAATTCAACACGGAGAAATGCACTTAGGGCGGGAAAATGAAATGCACAGATATAGGATGGGGGAAACCTGGCTTAAGGGGACAACATGTGAAAGGGATCTAGGAGTCCAAGTAGACCACAAGTTGAAAATGAGTCAACAGTGCGATGCGGCAGCTAACAAGACCAATGTGATTTTAGGCTGCATCAATAGAAGTATAATGTCAACATCAAGGGAAGTAATAGTGTCACTCTATTCTGCTTTGGTCAGGCCCCACCTGGAATATTGTGTCCAGTTCTGGCCCCAATTCAAAAAGGATGTGGAGAAACTGGAGCGTGTCCAAAGAGGGCAACTAAAATGGTGAAGGGTCTGGAAACCATGCCCTATGAGGAACGATTTAGGGAGCTGGGATGTTCAGCCTAGAGAAGAGAAGGTTAAGAGGTGATATGATAGCCCTGTTTAAGTATTTGAAGGGATGTCATATTGAGGAGGGAGCAAGCTTGTTTTCTGTTGCTCCAGAGACTAGGACCCAGGAGAATGAATGCAAGCTATAGGAAGAGAGATTCCACCTCAACATTAGGAGGAACTTCCTGACAGTAAGGGCTGTTCGACGGTGGAACAAACATCCTCAGAATGTAGTCGAGTCTCCTTCCTTGGAAGTCTTCAAACAGAGGCTGGATGGCCATCTGCCGGGGATGCTTTGATTTAGATTTCCTGCATGGCAAGGGGTTGGACTGGATGGCCCTTGCGGTCTCTTCCAACTCTATGATTCTATGATTCTATGAGATTGCAACTTCCATCAGCCCAAGTAAATGGTGATGAGAACTGCAGTTCAACCACTGTAGGACATCATATTTTCCATGCTATCCTGAAAGATGGTAATACTGTGCCATTTTTTAAACACAACTTGTTTGGCAACACTGCTTTAAAATCTTGCCATTCTTCAGCTCCCCACAGGGATAAACCTGATATCCCACTCTAGAGGCTGTTGTACTGGAAGTCCCATCAGCCCTAGCCAGCATCTCCAGTGGTGAGGAATGCTGGGAACAGCAGTCCAACAACACCTATCCTAAAAGAACCTATTTTTGTCCAACTCTGTTTTAATAGAGGTTTCAAATGCTAGATAAGCAGTCACTTTTAGTAAACTAATTAATTTTATAAGGGCCCCCAAGGCTGCTTACAATAACATTTCTTTTTAAGAACAACAATAACAACCGCTTAAAAGAACTGAAACATAAGGATGACTAGGATGAGGGATTTACAACCCATGAGAACAAAGAAATTAAATCTTCAATCTTATAATTAAAAGCAAGGCAAACTATTTTAGAAATACACACAGGGCAAATAGTAGATGTGTGGAAGAAGAAACAGCAGCACTTTAACTTACGTGACAAACTACACTGGTGAAATTCTCTGTGTTGTTGTTATTTACTTCCAAGTCAACTTCAATTTATGACAACCCTATGAATGAAAGCAGATTGAAAACCACTCAGCCACAGAAACCCACTTTCTCAGCCTCAGAGGAATGAAATGACAAACCACCTCTGATCAAATCTTGCCAAGAATGCCTAGGAGGTGGTTGCCATAACTCAGAGTCAAGTTAATGGCACACAACAACAACAAATGTCTAGAATGAATTACAATAGATGTTACTTGTTACCTGGTTGTGTGACTAGTGACACTTGCTGGAATTGTGTCTTCTACACAGCCATTAAAGATACAGGAATCATCTCCAGTTTTCAACCTGGCATCCCTAGACAGGTTCAGGCTTGATTTACTCCAGGACCCATTCTGCAAACAGCTATTAACAGAGCATGGCCCTTGTCCATTTTGTGTCTGACCACATCCACATGGCCAGAGGTAGGAATGGCTGGTCTACATAGATATCCCTCCATACCATCATAACTCAGAACACTACCACCAGTTGTTATTGTTACCTGCCTTCAAGTAGACATTAACTCATAGTGACCCTGTGAATGAGACACCTCCAAGATCCCCTATCCCCAATAACTCTGCCTTGACTAAGCCTATCAATCTGTTATGCAGTCTTCCTCTCTTCTTATTGCCTTCCACCTTTTGAAGCAGGAAAGTCTTTTCTAGAATGTTATGTCTTTTCATGTGTTCTGGCTTTTTTTTTGTTCTAGGACCCATTTCTTTGGGTTATAGATGTGCACGGTGTCTGCAGAGCTCTTCTCCAGCACCACATCTCAAGTGAGTTGATTTTCTCCCTATCAGCTTTCTTCACTGTCCATCTCTCACGCCCATTTGGGAAATATGATCTGTATGGATAGCTTTGGGAAATATGAATGTGTTTCCTCACTGTCTATGTTGCATTTACAGTTGGCCCTCCTTATCCATGGGTTTTTTTAATCCATAGATTCAAGCATCCACAGCTTGAAAATATTTTTTATAAAGTATACATTCCAAATAGCAAACCTTGATTTTCAATTTTATATAAGGGACACCATTTTGCTCTGTCATTATATTTAATGGCACTTGAGCATCCTTGGATTTCGTTATCCATGGGGGATCCTGGAACCGAACCCTGGCAGATAACAAGGTCCCACTGTATACATACGTGCCAGCCATCCTAAAGGTTACCCAAACTCTTGCAAAGCAACATTTAAAGAGAAGGTGACATATTTGGTGGGGACCCCCCATTCCCCCATGATTCTGGAAAAGGAGGCTGTCTGGTCGTCTTGGCCCCAGTCATCATTCTGGCCCCCGCAATTTGAACTGGCTGAAGTTTCTGAACAGTTTCCAAAGGAAACACTATTTTCCTTTTCTGTTATATATAATGGGACTTGAGCATCCATGGATTTTGTTATTCACAGGGAGTCCTGGAACCAAACCTCAGTGGATAATAAGGGCCCACTGTCTGCAAATCCTCCAATTTCATTATTTTTGTTTTCTTAAATGTTCAACAGCAAGCTGGCCGTAGCACTTTCATCTTCAACTTTCCTTGGTAATTGCTCCACACCTTTGTTATTTTCTGCTAAACGTTGAGCATCAACTGCCACCAGAGGGCCCTTTGAATCAGGAATCAGGCATCTTGTGGGCTAGAGCTGCTGGGACTTGTAGAACAATATCTGGAGGGCGGCAGTTTTTATATGTGTGTTGTGTGCCTTCAAGTCATTTCTGACTTATGGTGAACCTAAGGTGAAGCTTTCATGGCATTTTCCTGGCAAGATTTATTCAGAGGAGGTACCTGGAACAATGGATGCAAGTTACAGGAAAAGGGATTCCAGCTGAACATTAGGAGGAACTTCATGACAGTAAGGGCTGTTCGACAGTGGAGCACACTCCCTCAATGGAGATTTTGGTGGAGTCTCCTTCCTTTGAGGTCTTTAAACAGAGGCTGGATGGCCATCTGTCTAGGATGCTTTGATTGTGAGTTCTTGCATGGCAGAATGGGGTTGGACTGGATGGCCTTTGGTCTCTTCCAACTATATGATTCTATGATTTTATTGCTGAGAGCATGTGACTGGCACAAGGTCACTTAGTTTCATAGCCAAGCTGGAAATTGAACCCTGGTCTCCAGAGTTGTAGTCCAACACTCATAACTACTATGCCCACTGGCTTTCCTACCTCTGTGTTAAAAGCACAGAAGCCCTGCTTGCCTTTCAACAGTGCCAGTGGTGATGAGTGACACTTCAGAAATGCTGA